>NW_023495965.1:222500-435000 GCF_904425465.1 Colossoma macropomum | reverse complement strand
GGTCGAAGTTTGAGGAATTTGATTTGCCTGATTGGTAGAAGTTTGAGGAATTTGATTTGCCTGATTGGCTGAAGTTTGAGGAATTTGATTTGCCTGATTGGCTGAAGTTTGAGGAATTTGATTTGCCTGATTGGTAGAAGTTTGAGGAATTTGATTTGCCTGATTGGTAGAAGTTTGAGGAATTTGATTTGCCTGATTGGTAGAAGTTTGAGGAATTTGATTTGCTCGATTGGTCGAAGTTTGAGGAATTTTATTTGCCTGATTGGTAGAAGTTTGAGGAATTTGATTTGCCTGATTGGCCAAAGTTTGAGGAATTTGATTTGCCTGATTGGCCAAAGTTTGAGGAATTTGATTTGACTGATTGGCCGAAGTTTGAGGAATTTGATTTGCCTGATTGGTAGAAGTTTGAGGAATTTTATTTGCCTGATTTGGTAGAAGTTTGAGGAATTTTATTGGCCTGATTTGGTAGAAGTTTGAGGAATTTGATTTGCCTGATTGGCCGAAGTTTGAGTAGCCTTACCTCATTGCTAGATCTTTGAGGCACTTCAGGTGCCTATTTGGTAGAAATTTTGAGAAATTTTAGTTGCCTGATTGACAGAAGTTTGAGGAACTTTATTTTCCCAAATGGTAAACATTTCAGAAAATTTTGGTTGCCTGGTTGGTAAAATTTGAGGGACTTTATTTGTTTGATTGGTAGACGTTTGAGGAACTTTGCTTACCTGATTGGTAAAAGTTTGAGGAACTTCAGTTGCATGACTGGCAGAAATTTGAGGAACTTTATTTTTCTGATTGGTTGAAGTTTAAGGAACCTTTGTTGCCTGATTGGTGGCAGTTTGAGGAACTTTATTTTCCTGGTTGGCAGAAGTTTTAGGAACTTCAGTCGCTTATTTAGTAGAAGTTTGAGGAGCTTTAGTTGCCTGATTGGTTAAAGTTCTAGCGACTTTAGTTGCCTGATTGTTAGATGTTTGAGGAACTTTATTTACCCGATTTGTGAAAGTTTAGTTGCCTGATTAATGAAAGTTTGAGAAACTTTACTTGCCTGATTGGTAGAAGGTTAAGAAACCTTAGTTCCCTGATTGGTTAAAGTTCTAGGAACTTTAATTGCCTGATTGTTAAAGTGTGAGGAACCGTATTTAAGTTTAATTCAGCTTCTGTGAATGTGATGCAAACCTTACTTACAAAATGCAAACTCTCAGGAAAGAATATCAGACATTTGTCATCTTTTTTCATCATTTTTTTTACTCTACCTGGATTTTGTTTCACTCTCCAAAATTTTAAGCATTTATTTCAGCAGTGTGTTATTATGCAGCCTCATCCAGCTCAGCCTGGAGCTCCGTCTGACTTTATTAAGCTCACTCTTCTCTTATTAGTGTCCATTTGCATTGGACACCTGCCATAACTCTCTCTCTCTCTCTGACAGCAGGCTGCCTGTTTCAGAGCTGCTGGTCAGAATTCATGAATTTCCAATTGAAAAAATACTAAATACCATCAGACAAACGCTAAACTGTTCATAAAAATATACTTAGCAGCTCTCTATAAACCTGAGATGTTCTCAAAAATAACCTTAATAAGTCTTAACTGAGCACTTCCATTGTTTATTTAAAATAAAGAGGTCATTAAAACATAAATAAAGCATAGTTAGGTTAAAAAAAATGTAGCTTATGTAGTTTATTGATATTCATCATCCATTTTTTTGAGTTTGCATTGAGTTTTTACCATGACACTCAATATATAACTACATTTTAGGCCCTCAAACAGGAGGACAATGGTACTGTTTTCTGAGTGCCAACATGGAATTTTTGATATTTGCATCCAAAGCTGTGTTATGTTTTTGAAAAAAATCTCTAAAGGAATTTGCAGCAGAATTTAGCTGTGGAAAGGTAAAGATTACAGATTCATGTAGTAATTCTATAAATATTAATACACTCCAGAAAAATAGTCTAATCATATCTTTCTGATGTTATTTCTGGTTGTTTGTCTCCAGGTGGCCTGACGTGTCGGCCTGATGAGTTTGTTTGCAATAACACCCTCTGTAAGCTGCTGGTGTGGCTGTGTGATGGTGAGGATGACTGCGGGGATAATTCTGATGAAGATTCAGAGATGTGTGGTACGTTTACACTAAATTAAACCCACAGATACGATGTGTTTAAGGTAAAAGGCAGTGATGACTGCTGGTCATCATTAAATAATTATGGACAGGTCAACTCAGACATTGGCTGAAGATCACTAACATCAAATAAGTTACCAGTACCATGATAGAAATAACAGCTGATTAGATAATCAGTAGTAATAGTAAGATATAAGTAAGAGAGAGATAGTTAACGAAGCTGTCTGGCTACAGTCATTAGCAATGGTCTAATCAGCTTTATTCAGAATCAGAACTGCAGTACAAGGTAGGTGTTTCTAATAAAGTGGTCAATTAGTTGAAGCACAGGGTGGGTGTTTCTAATAAAGTGGCCAGTTAGTGGAAGCATGGGGTGGTGTTTCTAATAAAGTGGCCAGTTAGTGGAAACACAAGGTGGGTGTTTCTAATAAAGTGGCCAATTAGTGGAAGCACAGGGTGGTGTTTCTAATAAAGTGGCCAGTTAGTGGAAGCATGGGGTGGTGTTTCTAATAAAGTGGCCAGTTAGTGGAAGCACAAAGTGGGTGTTTCTAATGAAGTGGCCAGTTAGTGGAAGCACAAGGTAGGTTTTTCTAATAAAATGGCCAGTATTAGAAGCACAAGGTGGGTGTTTCTAATAAAGTGGCCAGTTAGTGGAAGCAGAAGGTGGCATTTCTAATAAAATGGCCAGTTAGTGGAAGCACAAGGTAGGTGTTTCCAATAAAGTGGCCAGTTAGTGGAAACACAAGGTAGGTGTTTCTAATAAAATGGCCAGTTTGTAGAAGCACAAGGTAGGTGTTTCTAATAAAGTGGCCAGTCAGTGGAAGCACAGGGTGGATGTTTCTAATAAAGTGGCCGGTATTAGAAGCGCAGGGTGGGTGTTTCTAATAAAGTGGCCAGTATTAGAAGCGCTGGGTGGGTGTTTCTAATAAAGTGGCCGGTATTAGAAGTGCAGGGTGGGTGTTTCTAATAAAGTGGCCGGTATTAGAAGCGCAGGGTGGGTGTTTCTAATAAAGTGGCCGGTATTAGAAGCGCAGGGTGGGTGTTTCTAATAAAGTGGCCGGTATTAGAAGCGCAGGGTGGGTGTTTCTAATAAAGTGGCCGGTATTAGAAGCGCAGGGTGGGTGTTTGTAGCAATAATAAGACGCTCAAACGAGCCGAAGGAAAATGATCCTGAGTGAGACGTTAAAGAAAGCTGTTTGTTTTCTATCCTGCGTCGGCTGAGTGATCTGAATGCCGGAGCTGCCGCAGTTCATCACAGAATCCACTCGATTAGCCGTTCTGATGGCTGTGTTTGTCCCATTAATGATTAAAGAGCGAACCTCGGGCAGCAGCGCTCTGATCTTTATTCATGTCGTGTTGAGTGAGTGTGAGTTTTTAGTGAAATCCTCTGAGCGGCTCTCACAGAGACACAGAACAGAGTCAAACACAGGGTTTACTGTCTACTCAGGGAAAATTACAGAAAAATTACCCAGAATTCTCACCAACTAACTCTACTCTCAGCTGTGTGAGTCAGTGAGTCTCTCTTTCCCTTTATTCCAGCTTCCATTCTTCTCAGGAGACTCACTTTCAGTTCCTCAAAGAATCTGCAGACACACCTCCGAAGTTCAGTCTTAGAAGCTGGTTGATCGTTTTGTGTTTTGCACGATTCACTCTCAACGCGTATCACGACGTATGAAAAATCCTTGAAAGCAGTCCGTAACGTTGTGGGACGAAACCCTATAAAATATGAATGTATATCCTATAAGTATGTAACTACATGTAAAGTCATAGGTGAAGGTTTAGGAGTTTCCTCTACAGAGACGCACCTCTGCACTTTTTAATGCACAGCTACTGTTTATTCACTGAATTTAATGTATTGGAGAAAAACAAATCTGGCCTGTGTAAAAGTTATGGCACATTTTATAAGATAATTAATGTTAATTACACTACATTATTAATATCACTGCTACTAATAATAATAGTAATAATAAAAGCTAGAATAGTGCGTTTCCTGAAGAAAATGAAGAGTGATTGTGATTAAGCAATTTAGAACGGTTGCTAAGGTGTAGCCGTGTAGTTGCTATGGTATTTTTTAAGCTTGCTAGGGTCTTGATAGGTAGTTACTATGGAATTCCAAGTGGTTGCTGAGGGGTCGATAGGAGGTTGCTATGGTATCCAAGGTGGTTCCTACAGTTTTGTTAGCCAGTTGCTATGATAGCCCAGGTGGTTGCTAAGCTGTTGCAAGGCGGTTGCTGTCGTGTCCCAGGTGGTTGCTATGGTGTTGGTAGGGGGTTGCTAAGGAATCCCAGATGGTTGCTATAGTATCACAGGTGGTTGCTAAGGTGTTCGTGGGTGGTTAATATGTTATCCAAGGTGCCAAGTTGGTTGCTAGGGCATTGCTAGGTGGTTGCTGTGGTATCCCAGGTGGTTGCTAAGGTGTTGCTAGGTGGTTGAAATGGTATCCCAGGTGGTTGCTAAATTGTTGCCTTATGAATGAATTGCGAAGTGGTAGCTACCGGTTGTTGAAAATGAATGGGAGTCTATGAGAGGAACGAGGGATGAGAAAATGACACATAGAGGAGTGCGGGTCAGTATGACTGTGCAGTAGAGTTTGAGGACCTGCCCTGAGTGAATACATGCAGTTTGGTGGCTGTCGGGCAAAGAAATAATTGGGCTTGTGTGGGGGCAGAAATGAATGGGTCTATGGGAGAAACAAGGGATGAGGGAAAAAACAAAAACAGATGAGTGCGGGTCAGAACAGTGAATTTGTGCCTGGGGGCCTGGCCTGAGATAGTATATGTGAAACGGAGTATTTAGTAGAGCAGAGGTGCAGCAGCTGGATGTACAAGTTTTACCCCATTCACACAAAGATTGTATGAAAAGCCGTATACAAGCACACATTCCTGATCAGTGGGAACTTGTGTAAGTATGACGTGTGTGTGTGTGTGTGTGTGTGTGTGTGTGTGTGTGTGTGTGTGTGTGTAGTGAGGTTGCTGTGTCCTCCGAGCAGACCGTTCCGCTGCAGAAACAACAGAGTGTGTGTGAGGACAGAGCAGGTGTGTAACGGAGCGAACGACTGTGGAGACAACTCAGATGAGGAGAAGTGTGGTGAGCACACACACACACACACACACACTCACACACACACACTCTCACACTCACACACACACACATTCACACATACACACATACACACTCTCACACTCACACATACACACTCACACACACTCTCACACTTACACACACACACTCACACTCACACACACTCACACACACACACACTCACACTCACACACACTCACACTCACACACACACACTCTCACACTCACACATTCACACATACACACATACACACTCACACACACTCTCACACTCACACTCACACACATTCACACTCACACACACACTCACTCTCACACTCACACACCTTAAAGCATTAGAGTATGATACACATCTATACAGACTACTGTATTTACTCTCTCTCTTTTTCACTTTCTTTCTCTTTATCTCTATCCTTTTTCTCTCTACCTCTCTTTTTCTTCTTTTCCTCATTCTTACTCCTTCTATCTCTCTCTCTCTCTGTCTCTCTCTCTCTCTCTCTCTCTCTCTCTCTCTCTCTCTGTAGGTGTGGATGGTAAAGCGAGGGCGTGCGGTAAGGCGGAGTTTTCCTGCTCTAACAGCCGCTGTATTCCGGCGGAGCTGCAGTGTGATCTGTTTGATGACTGTGGTGACGGCGGCTCGGACGAGCGAGACTGCAGACAGTGTGAGTTTTCACAATAAAACAAAGTTTCCCAGCGTCCCAGTCAGGAGAGGTGGTGTACACCAGCAGCGTCCCAGTCAGGAGACGTGATGTACACCAGTTTGGTGAAAGCCATCAGTTTAATGAAGACCTAACAGTAGATTTCAGCAGCCAGGCCAGTCTTCCAGATCAGATTAGGACATTCCCAAAAAACACAGGACTTTCCTTCCTAACTTCCTGACTTCACTCCCATCGGAGCGTCCGAGCTTGTCCGACACTAAACACTAAGTGTAATCCCTCTCTGAGGACTGAGCTCCGTTTATGGACGGCAGCTGTGCGGGCCTCGGAGCTGTTATCCTGTGCTGATGTAGCTCTGTCTGTGTTGTAGTGTCGGTGGACGGCAACTGCAGAGGACAGTCACAGCTGTGTGGAGACGACGCCTTCTGCAGTCTCACGGCCGCTTGGCCGGTGTGTGAGTGCAGAGCCGGATTCAGGAGAGATCAGCGCAGCAAGACGTGTGAAGGTACCGAGAGAGGGACGTCTGCAGATGTGTAGTGTGCTTCTGACAGTAAAACACTGAATATCATTAGAATAAATACAAATAAACATAAATACATAAACAAGAATTTCTGAGGTCACTGATATCTTGGACAGAAGAACACAGGTTCAGTTCATCCACTCCTCCAGGGTTGATTAAACTGATTTAATCATCATTGAAAAGATTTAACCTAATAAAGGATTGATTAAACAGATTTAACCTAATAAAGGATTGATTAAACAGATTTAACCTAATAAAGGATTGATTAAACAGATTTAACCTAATAAAGGATTGATTAAACAGATTTACATTATTGAAGGATTGATTGAAAAGATTTAACCTAATAAAGGATTGATTAAACAAATTTAACTTAATGAAGGATTGATTAAACACATTTAGCTTAATGAAGGATTGATTAACCAGATTTACATTATTGAAGGATTGATTAAAAAGATTTAACCTAATAAAGGATTGATTAAACAGATTTAACTTAATGAAGGATTGATTAAACTGATTTAGCTTAATGAAGGATTGATTAATCAGATTTACATTATTGAAGGATTGATTAAAAAGATTTAACCTAATAAAGGATTGATTAAACAGTTTCATCTTAATGAAGGATTGATTAAACAGATTTAACTTAATGAAGGATTGATTAAACACATTTAGCTTAATGAATGATTGATTAAACAGATTTAGCTTAATGAAGGATTGATTAAAAAGATTTAACTTAATGAAGGATTGATTAAACTGATTTAGCTTAATGAAGGATTGATTAACCAGATTTACATTATTGAAGGATTGATTAAAAAGATTTAACCTAATAAAGGATTGATTAAACAGATTTAACCTAATAAAGGATTGATTAAACAGATTTAACCTAATAAAGGATTGATTAAACAGATTTACATTATTGAAGGATTGATTGAAAAGATTTAACCTAATAAAGGATTGATTAAACAGATTTAACTTAATGAAGGATTGATTAAAGAGATTTAACTTAACGAAGGATTGATTAAACAAATTTAACTTAATGAAGGATTGATTAAACACATTTAGCTTAATGAAGGATTGATTAACCAGATTTACATTATTGAAGGATTGATTAAAAAGATTTAACCTAATAAAGGATTGATTAAACAGATTTAACTTAATGAAGGATTGATTAAAGAGGTTTAGCTTAATAAGGGTTGAATTTCCTCACAGAGAGCTTTAGAAACAGTAATTATTACACAATGAATTATTTGTTTATTTGTATTTATTCCAGATAAATGGCTGTACAGATCGTTTTACGAGTTTTAGACAGTACTGCACATGTGTAGGATTATCAAACACATTATCAAATCCCTCCAAATATCAGAGACAAATGAAGATACAAGACATTTAGCACATTATTTACTGAAAATATGAACAAATCTCTCTCTCTCTCTCTCTCTCTCTCTCTCTCTCTCAGAGGTGAACGAGTGTCTGATGTTTGGAGTGTGCTCTCAGTACTGTGCGAACACTAAAGGATCCTATAAATGCACCTGTGACAGGAACTTTAAAGAGTTTGATGGTGAATGTATCACTAAAGGTAAGTTAATATTCAGTGAGTTTACTTTATATCATCATTTAAATGTGATCCACAGGGGCGACTGTGGCATTCTGGGCCCCTGAGCAGGAGTTTTTTGGGGGGGGAGAATAGAAAAATATGTCCACAGAGGCTTCAAGCTATCATTTTAATATGTAATATTAGTTTATAATGTTAGTAATTTATTTGATGTGACCTTTTCATATTTTAGCCGTCTGTTTATCTGAACTCTGCGTGACATGTTTGTTTATTTTCAGAATTATTGTGTGAGGGCCGGTCATAATCCGAATATTTACGCATATAAATCATATAAATAGTCTTAAGGAAATGTTAAAGTTACGAATCCAAACTTTATTTGCATAACATTAGCAAAACAGGTTGCTACCTAATTTACAGTAAAACTAGAGGCTAACTAATAACAATGACGACCACAAGTGGTGTAAATTGTGTACATTTTTTTTAAAAAATGGTCAGTTTTATGTATTTCTTATGATGGAATGTTAATAAGGTTCTAACAGCATCTCAGCATTTGCCGTCCAGATTGACTACTACTTGTTTTCTGACCAAAAGCAAAAACAAAAACAAAAACAAAAGAGTAAAAAAAAAAGTGAACCATTCAAAATGAAACCGATTCATTAATCTTTGAACTTTTTATCACTGTCTTCTGTTTTTTAAGACATGATCAGTCACTTTTCCCCTCATTCCAGTGTCTTATTAGACAACATAATAGTAACTCACCATACCTAAAGGTTGTCAGGGGGCCCCCTGGTGGCTGCAGGCCCATAAGCAGCTGCTTATGTTGCTTGTTAGATAGAGCCGTCTCTGATAATTGCTCAATTAACCAGCTAATTACTTATTTAATGAGTTATATTGTTATATAACAAAACTCTCTTTGTTCTGGAGGCAAGTCTGAATCTGCATGTCTCTCCACTTTTCTTTGTCTTTGATTTTCCTTTGTTTTGTTTGAATGAACTGAGTGAGTGACAACAAATTAATAATAAAACATTTCTATAACAGTCCATTATAGTTTTGTTATTGCTGACGATGCTTCTTATTGTCAGTCAAAGCCAGGAGATGAATGTGTGTTTGAAAGCTGTTGTCAGGTAGTGAATTTGTGAATATTATTTTTTTTCCTCAGGCCCGGAGGATCAGGTGCTGTACGTGGCAAATGATACGGAGATCCACAGCTTTGTTTACCCGTTTAATCAGAGCCACGGACACACCCAGCTCGCCCGACTGGCCGATAACGCCCGCATCGTGGGGATGGACGCCCTCTTTCACCTGCACAAGTTTGTGTGGGCGACCCAGTTTAACCCTGGGGGGATTTTCTACAGAGAGCTAGGGGACAGGACCCCCAGCCGGGGGAGCAGTGGAACCATTGTGAGTAAAATAGCAACAAAAACATCCAAGCTACCACGTCAGTGTCACTGCTGTGCTGAGAATGGACCACCACCCAAATAATAGCTGGACAACAGCGGTTATGGTCAGAAACCTGGCCCTGTGGTCAGAAACGTATTTATTTCTACTAATTTATTTCTAATATAGTGTCCAGGTTGCTATTAGACAGGGTCTAGATTAGTCCAGATGGATTTTGGAAAGAGTCTACATTAGTCCTAATAGATGTACGAGAGGGTCTAGATTAGTCCAGATGGATGTTAGAAAGGGTCTAGATTAATCCAGGTGTATGTTGGAAAGGGTCTAGATCAGTCCAGGTGGATTTTGGAAAGGGTCTAGATTAGTCCCGGTCTAGATTAGTCCAGGTGGATGTTGGAAAGGGTCTAGATTAATCCAGGTGGATGTTGGAAAGGGTCTAGATCAGTGCAGGTGGATGTTGGAGAGGGTCTAGATCAGTGCAGGTGGATGTTGGAGAGGGTCTAGATCAGTACAGGTGGATGTTGGAGAGGGCCTAGATTAGTGCAGGTGGATGTTGGAGAGGGTCTAGATTAGTGCAGGTGGATGTTGGAGAGGGTCTAGATTAGTCCAGGTAGATATTAGAAAGGGTCTGTATTAGTCCAGGAGTTGTCAGTGCTGGGTAAAGACACCTCAGTGATCTTCTCAGCCTTCCCCTCAATCTGCTGCATGGTCCTGATGTCTGAGATGGTGAAACAGCAGGTCAGGTGTGTTGAGGGTCCAGGTGAGGTCGTCAGTGATGTGCACACCGTGGAATTTGGAGCTTCTGACTTTGTCCACAGTTGAACCATCAATAATAAATAAGAAGAATAAGTCGGCTGATGCTCCTGCTTTCATCGTTGGTCTTAGAACAGTAACATCATTAAAGAGTTAAACTGCACCACATTAAAGGGTTACAGTGAGCCGGGAGGCGTGAGTGATGTGTAATGATCACTCTGCTGCTTTTATCATCCATCAGTAAACGTTTGTTAGTCTTTTTAGTGGATATTCTGTCTTTTCCTCTAATCTTCATCAACATCTCTCTCCCTTTACAGAGTCAGGTGTGTCTATTTATAGTTAAATCAGATTCAGCCGTGAGAGAGTGATTATGAGCAGGTGTGAAAACTTTAGATCCTCCAACACTCTGATTACATCATCAGCACCACACACCTCTCACAGAGAGTAAAGAGGACAGACTGCAGGGCTACGTTAGCTCTCTCTCTTCCTCTCTGTCTCTCTCTCTCTCTCTCTCTTCCCCCCTCTCTCTCTCTCTCTCTCTCTCTCTCTCTCTCTCTCTCTCTCTCTCTTCCTCTCCCTCTCTCTCTCTCTCTCTTCCCCCCTCTCTCTCTCTCTCTCTCTCTCTCTCTCTCTCTCTCTCTCTCTCTCTCTCTTCCTCTCTCTCTCTCTCTCTCTCTCTCTCTCTCTCTGGCTCTCTGATTACAGTAGGTGACACTGATTCCTCCTCTAAAGATTTATTCTGTGACATCAAAGAGTAGAGCAGTAATTACATATCGATATGTGAGAGAGAGAATATTATGATTGAACCTTATCTCTCTCTCTCTCTCTCTCTCTCTCTCTCTCTCTCTCTCTCTCTGTCCGTCTCTCTCTCTCAGCTGTAATTCAGTTCAGCTTTCTTGAAGTGAACGTGTCCACTCCGTTACTGCCAAAGCACACAATGTTAAGATTTTAAAGCTTATGAAGGTTTTTTAAGGGTTTTTTGAGAGCTTTGACCATGGTTGAGTTTTGGTGGGAGAGTTTTGGTTGTAGTGGGAGAGTTTTGGTGGGAGAGTTTTGGTTGTAGTGGGAGAGTTTTGGTGGGGGAGTTTTGGTTGTAGTGGGAGAGTTTTGGTGGGAGAGTTTTGGTTGTAGTGGGAGAGTTTTGGTGGGAGAGTTTTGGTTGTAGTGGGAGAGTTTTGGTGGGAGAGTTTTGGTTGTAGTGGGAGAGTTTTGGTGGGGGAGTTTTGGTTGTAGTGGGAGAGTTTTGGTGGGAGAGTTTTGGTTGTAGTGGGAGAGTTTTGGTGGGGGAGTTTTGGTTGTAGTGGGAGAGTTTTGGTGGGAGAGTTTTGGTTGTAGTGGGAGAGTTTTGGTGGGAGAGTTTTGGTTGTAGTGGGAGAGTTTTGGTGGGAGAGTTTTGGTTGTAGTGGGAGAGTTTTGGTGGGGGAGTTTTGGTTGTAGTGGGAGAGTTTTGGTGGGAGAGTTTTGGTTGTAGTGGGAGAGTTTTGGTGGGAGAGTTTTGGTTGTAGTGGGAGAGTTTTGGTGGGAGAGTTTTGGTCGTAGTGGGAGAGTTTTGGTGGGAGAGTTTTGGTTGTAGTGGGAGAGTTTTGGTGGGAGAGTTTTGGTCGTAGTGGGAGAGGTTTGTCGATGGTCGAGTTTTGGCAGTGGGAGAGGTTTGACAATGATTGAGTTTTGGCAGTGGGAGCGTTTTGGTGGGGGTGGGAGAGTTTAGCAGTGGGAGCGTTTTGGTGGGGGTGGGAGAGTTTAGCAGTGGGAGCGTTTTGGTGGGGGTGGGAGAGTTTAGCAGTGGGAGAGATTTGGTGGGAGTGGGAGAGTTTTGGTGGGAGAGTTTTGGTGGGAGTGGGAGAGTTTAGCAGTGGGAGAGTTTTGGTGGGGGTGGGAGAGTTTAGCAGTGGGAGAGTTTTGGTGGGGGTGGGAGAGTTTAGCAGTGGGAGAGTTTTGGTGGGGGTGGGAGAGTTTAGCAGTGGGAGAGATTTGGTGGGAGTGGGAGAGTTTAGCAGTGGGAGAGATTTGGTGGGAGTGGGAGAGTTTTGGTGGGAGTGGGAGAGTTTTGGTGGGAGAGGGAGAGTTTAGCAGTGGGAGAGTTTTGGTGGGAGAGTTTTGGTGGGAGAGTTTTGGTGGGAGTGGGAGAGTTTTGGTGGGAGAGTTTTGTTCCATTGAAAGAATATTGGCAGTGAAAGAGGTTCGGCTGTGGGAGAAAAGTAACAGTAATAACAGAACAAATATGATAAAAATATTCATAACCCAGTTTCTTCTTCTTCTTCTTCTTCTTCTTCTTATTATTATTATTATTATTATTATCATAGTATTTCTAAAAATATTGTTGTTGTAATAAATCGTTATAAGATCCAAGGTGCTGAAAACACATCTGTATGCTGCACGTTTGAGAATGTATCTCCATGTTTAATATTTAACAGTAAACTGACGCTCTTGCATGGTTTATTTCCTTCGTTGAGGTTTAAAATATCAGGCAGCCATCATAACTGTTTCCTTTTATATGTGTATTTAAACATTTACATTTCTGTTTGTAGCTGATTTGTAGCTGTTTCAGCTTAGTTTTTAAAATAAATAAAGAACATAATATGATTGTTAGAAATAATGTTGTTATAATTAATTTATATAATATCATTAATTTATAATAATGTGCGTAGTGTCCAGATTTCCGGAGGCCGAGGGATATCTCTGCGGACTGGGTGACGGGCGCTCTGTACTGGACGGATCACTCCCGCATGCACTGGTTCAGTTACTACACTGCCCACTGGAGGCGCCTGCGCTACTCCATCAACGTGGGTCAGCTCAGCGGACCCAACTGCACCCGCCTCATCACTGACCTGCAGGGGGAGCCCTTCGCCATCACCGTAAACCCCGTCCGAGGGTACGGAACCAACACTGCTGGAGACAGAGAGCAAAAGCTAATGCTAACCTGAAGCTAACCCTTAGAACTCAAGATTATCATCATTTACTCCAGTTGCTTAAATGTAATTATTTAATTAGATGAATTCTAGTTGAGTAGAATGCATTACATCACACGGAACTCCCTCTGTCCAGGATGATGTACTGGACAGTGATTGGTGACCACTCACACATTGAGGAGGCGGCCATGGATGGTTCTCTGCGTCGCGTTCTGCTGGAGAAGAACCTGCGCAGGCCGACAGGTAGGGCTGGACGATATGGACCAATAATCATATCTCACTATTTTTATGCTGACCGCTGATACACAATGGAGATGCAGCTCCACACGAGACGAAGCACAAAACAAACAGGCTGAATGTCTTTCAGTGCAAAGGAGACCCGATTCTTTGCTCCCAGCAAAGAAAATGGACAAACGGAGACACTGGGCTGGTGTCCATTTAGGAAAAGTCAAAACAGCGTGAAGAGCTTCATCACAAGTTCTTCCACATTTAAATTGATGTTTTTGGAGATTCTGGTCCTTCTAGCATTTGTGAAAAAGTGCTATTTCCTTGAAGCTGCTTGGTCATCTTGGTTGTCACCCTGGGACGACTGTGATCGGTCAGTGAGTTTTTGTCGCCACTGACAGGTCGTGAATAAAATAACGTCACATTTTCGCAGCCTGAAGAACGGGGTTTGATGTTCAAGATACTTTTAATTGATACACATGTTTAAATTAATTGACTGTCATCCAAATAAATCAAATGAATAAACTGAGTTTGGTGTGTAACGACCTGAAGAGTTCACTAGAAGGTGGAGTCTTATTTATTAACGAAGACGTGCAATATGTAAATAAGCGGTAATTTAAACAGTGGCAGGACTAAATTTAGTTTTATTTGTTTAGTGGTTATCACAGCAGCCGTTGTCGCTTGGTAAGATGTGCTGCATGTTGTTTATAGAAATGACTATGTTTCTGACTTTATGCCTACAGAGCTCAGTAAGTGTACCAGGACTGTTTGCGTCTCTACAGGTTTGGCGATCGATTACTACGGAGAGCGGCTGTACTGGGCTGACTCTGAGCTCTCTGTGATCGGCAGCATTAGACTGGACGGGACGGACGTTCAGCAGGCCGTGAGGCCTCATCATGGTGAGAGACTGTGGTCAGAAGCTGACCAATAATGAAATAGAATAGAGGGGGCTAATAAACTGTACAGCAACAGGTAAAATTCTAGAGTCTGTAACTGAACATCTACATATAGTGGAGATATAGGAGAGGTGTTTCTAATAAAGTGGCCAGTTAGTGGAAGCGCAAGGTGGGTGTTTCTAATAAAGTGGCCAGTTAGTGGAAGCGCAAGGTGGGTGTTTCTAATAAAGTGGTCAGTTAGTGGAAGCACAAGGTGGGTGTTTCTAATAAAGTGGCCAGTTAGTGGAAGCGCGAGGTGGGTGTTTCTATTAAAGTGGCCAGTTAGTGGAAGCACAAGGTGGGTGTTTCTAATATAGTGGCCGGTTGGTGGAAGTACATGGTAGGTGTTTCTAATAAAATGGCCAGTTAGTGGAAGCACAAGGTAGGTGTTTCTAATAAAGTGGCCAGTGAGTGGAACCACAAAGTAGGTGTTTCTAATAAAGTGGACAGTTAATTGAAGCACAAGGTAGGTGTTTCTAATAAAGTGGCCAGATAGTGGAAGCACAAGGTAGGTGTTTCTAATAAAGTGGACAGTTAATTGAAGTACAAGGTAGGTGTTTCTAATAAAGTGGCCACATAGTGGAACCACAAGGTAGGTGTTTCTAATAAAGGGCATGAAAAGTGTAAATGTGGTTGGAATTCTGATGCAGTTATTATGGATTTGGGAAAGTGTGTTTTCGGATGTTTCCTACATGGATCTTTAACCCCGATCCACCTCCTGCGCCGCTGCCCGACGGTTGGTCGTGATTTAGTTGGCGCGTGTCCAATGTGTCCTACACACGTTCAGGAATTCACATCCATCCCGACAGCATATGTGTGTGTGTTTTCCCTCAATTGAATCATGGCAGCTTTATGAAATTCTTCCCTCCCGCTAAGTTGCTGGCTGCATTCCTGCCCACGTGTTTCATCGGACCCTCGCAGCGCTTAGCTGGACTGGCAAAATGGTTTTCTGTCATGTCACAGAGGAAAAAAAGAAAGCACTAAAAAAACCGCAGCTTCACCTGTTTTTGGGGAGAATTCTTTATCTTTGGTAAAGCAGACAAATGAAGGCGTCTAGCTGGATCATCTCTCACTGATTCAGACAGTTTGACATGAGTGGAATTGAATTCAGAGGAATGAACAGGAACGGGCTGGATATAGAGAGAGAGATGGGAAGACAGGGAGACAGAAGATGGACAGAAAGAGAGACGGCTGTGAATGGAGAACGAAAAACATGACATTTTATTCAGAGGATCAACTTCCTTCCTACTTAGATGGTCAACTTGTCATTCAATTACATTCAATTAAATATCACTCTACAAAAAGTGGAACACTTTTAACGTCAGGCCAGTCAGACTTACAGTAACAGAGCTGACGCAGAGTAACAGAGCTGACTTACAGTAACAGAGCTGACTTACAGTAACAAGGTTTACTTACAGTAACGAAGCCTACTTACAAAAACAGGGCTGACTTACAGTAGCAGGGTTGACTTGGAGTAACAGAGCTGACTTACAGTTACCTGGGTGACTTACAGTAACAAGTTTGACTTACAGTAAAAGAGCTGATGTACAGTAACAAGGTAACAAAGCCTACTTACAAAAAACAGAGCTGACTTACAATAACAGGGTTGACTTAAGGCAGCAAGACGACTTACAGTAACAGGGTTGACTTTGAGTAACATGGCTGACTTACAGGAACAGAGCTGACTTACAATAACCATGTTTACTTGCAGTAACTGGACTTACTTTTAGCCATAGAACAGAGATGATGTACGGTAACAGGTTTGACTTAGAGTAACAGAGCTGACATATAGTAACAAGGTTTACTTACAGTAACAAAGCCCACTTACAGTAATAGGGCCAACTTACAATAACGGGTTTGACTTAAGGTAACAAGACTGACTTACAGTAACAGATTTGACTTGGTGTAACAGAGCTGACTTACAGTAACAGGATTTGCTTAGAGTAAAATAGCTGACCTACAGTAACAGAGCTGACTTACTGTAACAGGGCTGATTTACAGTAACAAGGTTAACTTATAGTAATAAGGTTGACTTACAGTAACAGAGCTGACTTACAGTAAAAGCAGTGACAGTTACAGGGCTGGCATACAGTAACAGATATGACTAATAGAGCTGTGTAACAGAGCTGACTTACAGTTACAGGGCTTATTTACAGTAACAGGTTTGACTTATAATAACAAAACTGACTTACAGCAACAAGACTGTCTTACAGTAACAGGGCTCATGTACAGTAATAGAGGTGACTTACAGTAAAAGCAGTGACAGTTACAGGGCTGGCATACAGTAACAGATATGACTAATAGAGCTGTGTAACAGAGCTGACTTACAGCAACAAGACTGTCTTACAGTAACAGGACTCACATACAGTAACAGAGCTGACTTACAGCAACAAGACTGTCTTACAGTAACAGGGCTCACATACAGTAACAGAGGTGACTTACAGTAACAGGGCTCATGTACAGTAACAGGGCTGAATTACTGTAACAGGGCTAATGTACAGTAAAAGAGCTGGCTTACCGTAAAAAGACTGACCTACCGTAACAGGACTGACTTAGTGTAAGTTTATTAAGTTTATTAATAATTTGATCAAATGTTGATCGTCTTCAGAGGACCAATCCAGTACAGCTGCATGATGCTACTCTAATAAATCTATACTCATATCTATATTTCCGTTGAATGTTTTTACAGGTGTTTCTCAGCCGTTCCGTATCGATGTCTTTGAGGACTACATATATGGGACCAATCTGAAGCACGAGACCTTCCGGGTGCATAAGTACGGGAGGAAGCTGGCGGAGATGCTTCGTCTGCGAGTGGACAGAGCGTCCAGTGTGCTGGTGTTCCACCGTTATAAACAGCAGGAGGGTGAGAGACCCACTGACCCCACACAGGAACACAGACAGAGCCCTGAATCTGTCTGGAAATGGGCTTCATTTGATTCTGCAGAACCAAAGGTCCAAATGAGGAACAAACATAGTAATAACAAAAAACAAGAGCTGGAGGATTTCGGGTGAAGCCGGTGGTTTGCAGGTCGGGCCTGACTGAATACTTCAGTAGCCTGATAGAACAGTTGGAGCTAATCTGTTCTGTGCACATGTAAAAGGTGCACGGTGTTATTTTTATTGACTATTATCTATTCCAGAAGCTCAAATTTATAGAGAGATGAAATAAAATTACACAAAGGCTGCTTCGCTTTCTTCCCACAGCAGGACTGCATTTGTTGACTGTTGTATCAGGTTTCAGGTTTCATCATTTGGTCCAGTGTGTCTCAGAGACGCTCTGGAATCCAATCCCTCAAAACTCATTTCAGTTCACTTCCTGCTGCTTCATTATCCTGAAAAATAATGGTGCATTTGTGCTGCCAAGAGTTTAAAGCGGCTGAAACGTTGCAGTATTGCGCCTCTCTGTCTCTCAGTGCTGAACCCGTGTCTGAGGATGAGCTGTGATTTCCTCTGCCTGTTGAACCCCGACGGGGCGAGGTGCGTGTGTCCAGAGGGGAAGTCCCTGGTCAACAGGACCTGCAGGGACACCAGCGTCTCAGGTAACGCTGTCCGAACACATCACTGGTACATTTGAGATACATTAGAATCAGGATACAGTGATGTAAAATAAGGCAAAAAGGTTTAAGGGAAGCGATACATTAGTATGTTTTACATTCGTGTTAGACGTCACTGCAGGATGAGGATGAAATGGATGTACAAGCTTAAATTAACGTTAATATAGTATGAGTTTAAAATAGACTTGCTACGTTAGCAGGAGGGTAAATAATGTTGATACAAGGTTAGAAAAACGTGAGGTTGAAAATTAATAGCATTAGTACATGGACGACGTAGTAGGAGAAGAAGGTAACAGGGTTAAATGTTTTAATAGTTCCATAACGAGCAGCTTGTTGCTACGTCAGAGTAACGAGCTCCGCCCACTCGCTGCACAGCCGGCAGTTCGTTCTCCAGCTCCTCACACTAAATTCCCAAACTGTCATCACCACTGAGCAGCTTTTCAGTCGGCAGCTGTGACAGAAGAACAGCTGAACTACCTGGAATCAGCCAGAAATGAACCCAACACCATTCGCCAAACGTGTAGTCTGATCTTCAGAGTCTGACCAAATCGGACTGAGCCATAAAACTGCCGCAATATCAGGTTCAGCTCAGTTTTGTCAGTTTTTGCCAGATCAGTATTAATGTTGTTTTGTTCCAGCCAGTCTGTAAAGCATCTTACAGCCCATTTAGTTTGGCGAATGGTGTTGGGTTCATTTCTGGCTGATTCCAGGTTGTTTAGCTGTTCTTCTGTCACAGCTGGCGACTGAAAAGCTGCTCAGTGGTGATGACAGTTTGGGAATTTAGTGTCGTCTCATCTTCAGAGTCGGACCAAATCGGCTGTCGGTCAGATGTGATCTTAAAAGTGTCCGTTTTCTGTTTGTGGCAAAGTTAGAAGTAAAAACGTTCGAATGTCTTGAGCGTCTCCTACAGCTGTCAAAGTCGCTGCTTAGCAACGGCGTCTCAGCGGAGTGATACAGTGTTTGTGAAAAATCCGTGATGTTATGGTGAAATAACAGCACAGTTAGAACGCCTCTCAACCAATCAGCTCGCGTGGCCGAAACTAACTGTTGTATAAAAAACATTAGTATATGGGTTAATTCACGTTAGTATGAGGTTACATAATAATACAAGGTTAAATGATGTTAGTTTGACGTTAAACAATATTATTATGAGGTTAAACAGTAACAATACCGTCAGTACAAAGTATAAGATATTAGTAAGAGGCTAAATAATGTTAGCAAGAGGTTAAATGATATTAGTATAAGGCTAAATACTGTTAGTACAAGGTTAAGTAATGTTAGTATGAGGCTAAATAACATTAGTGTAAGGTTCGAGTCATGTTACTGTGAGATTAATATAATGCTGGTATGAGGTTATAATGAGTTTGGCACAGCAGTACAGTAACATCAGAACCAGCCTGAGAGCTCAGTGTCAGGCTTCTGTTTCCACTCCAGTGCTTCTGACTGAAGTGTTTACCACACGGAGCTCTGTACATCAAACACACACACACACACACACACACACACACACACACACACACACACTGTGCACCAGCTTTCTGAGCAGCTTTATGAATGTAGACATTTTGTAAAAGCAAACAGGTACATAAATTCAATGTCCAGTAGATGAACAGTGTACCTGCAGACTGCTTCACCAGCACTTTCTGTGTGTGGGTGTTTCAGGTGAGCTGTGTCGGCCGGTGTGTGAGAACGGCGGGCGCTGTGTGCTGAATGAGAAAGGACAGGCTCGCTGTCTCTGCTGGCCGAATTACTCTGGTCAGCAGTGTGAAATCAGCCACTGCAAAGAGCACTGCCTCAACGGGGGCACCTGCACGGCGTCGCCGCTAGGTAAGCACTATTACATCACCTGTCTGTATAAACTTCCTGTACACTAAACCTTACCCCGGCCAATTTATTAGAAACACCCACTTTGTATGTCCACTAACTGGCCACTTTATTAGAAACACCTACGTTGTGCTTCCACTAAGTGGCCACTTTAATAGAAACACCTACCTTGTAATTCCACTAACTGGCCACGTTATTAGAAACATCTGCCTTGTGCTTTAACTGACTGGCCACTTTATTAGAAACACCTACCTTGTGCTTTCACTAGCTGGCCACTTTAATAGAAACAACTACCTTGTCCTTCCACTAACTGGCCACTTTATTAGAAACACCTACCTTGTGTTTCCTTTAACTGGCCACTTTACTAGAAACACCTACCTTGTGCTTCCTCTCACTGGCTGTGAAAGAGAAAGAGAGAAGGAAAGAGAGAATAGTGGGGGTGTAAACAGAGAGAGATTGAGCCAGTGTAAGAGAAGGATGGAGCCGGAGAGGGGAAAAGAGAAAAATGTAGACGGAGAAGGAGAGGGAGAGAATAATTGACACAGAGGGAGAGATAGAGGACAGAATGACACTCAGAGCAGACGAGGGATCTGTCAGCGGGTCATTATCTGTGTCTGTGTGGTGTAAAAATATCAGTATCCGCACATCAGCAGAGCCACATTATCGGTGCTGTGGATGTTATAAGAGCTGAAAATTCTGCTCTATTTCACCATGAAGATCCACTCATCCCCGGCCGGTAATGTCTGCACTTACTGCCGATGATGTCACCTGGCAGCAAGAGAGAGAGACTGTTTTAGTACATGATCTTGGCTCTTCTAAAGGGCCTTTCGTGTTTTTCTCAGGAGGACACAGATGCTTACAATACGCACTAGGGCTTTCACTCACTGTCCACTTTATTAGAAACACCTACTTTGTGCCTCCAATAACTGTCCACTTTAATGGAAACACCTACCTTGTGGTTCCACTATCTGGCCACTATATTAGAAACACCCACCTTGTGCTTCCACTATCTGGCCACTTTATTAGAAACATCCACCTTGTACTTCCACTAACTGGCCACTATATTAGAAACACCCACCTTGTGCTTCCACTCACTGGCCACTATATTAGAAACACCTACCTTGTGCTTCCACTAACTGGCCACTTTATTAGAAACACCCACCTTGTGCTTCCACTAACTGGCCACTATATTAGAAACACCCACCATGTGCTTCCACTAAGTGGCCACTTTATTAGAAACACCCACCTTGTGCTTCCACTCACTGGCCACTTTATTGTCTTGTTTGAATTCAATTTGCTTCTTTAGTTTTAGCACTGGAGCTACAAGGCTAATGTAGCTAACTGTAATGGAAGTGTACGTCTCTCTGTAGGGAAGCCTGCGTGCCGCTGTGCTCTTGGTTTTTCCGGGCCGGTGTGTGAGAGGCGTGTGTGCGACAGTTTCTGTCTGAACGGCGGAACGTGCGATGTTACCCTCGGCAACCAGCCGTTCTGTCACTGTCCGGCAGAGTACACTGGAGAACGCTGCAGATACCGTGAGTAGAACATCTGTCCGCCATTGGATTCTGTAGCTGTACGTATGTCGGTGTAATTAAATAACGCCACAGTTAATTTCATTACATCAGCATTAGATTTCCCTTCTGTATGGACGGGTTTGAGTTTGAGCTTCTGATGTTTTTCTGTTTGTTTTGACATCAAAAAAATGACAAAAACAGCAAAAAACGTAAAGGATGTTTTTTTTTCTTTTTTCAAAACAAGATTGCAAACAAAATAACTTCATCATTTGTAAATGTAAAGAACATTTAAATCTTAAATATAATAAAGCCCTATTTGAGCTGGATTAGTCTTTGCACAGGAGGCCAGTAATGTAATCTGTGTATGACTTGACTGGCCGAATCATACGAAATAAAGGATCTCTATAATTTCCCCAAATTACCCCAGATATCCCAGCATTATGTGACAGGATCCACACTTCTGAACCACAACACCACACTATGTACCTAAATGATATCTAGACTAGCATTAGGCTTGTAAAGTGGGTTTGTTCAGCTTAACAAACGCCACCTAACAGTACAGCGGGGTAGAAAAAATGAATAGAAATGCACATGTATGCATAAAACATACATTTACATTTATGCCAGAGGCAAAACAGTACATTGATCCTACGGTCCTGTGTACCCTAATTTAATGACTAGGCTTTCTGTTCTTGTTTTAGGAATTTCCACCCACTCTTCCTTGTAGAACACTTCTTCTGCAATATTCTTGGATTGTCTTGTAAGCACAACATGTTTGACCCCTTAAATGGCCATGGCCCACCAGCAGGCCCAAAGTTTTCATACACACTTCTACAACCTAAGAATAGCCCAGTTTGCATTGAAGTCCCTGTAGTTACTGAATAATAAGCCTGACATTTTAAGGGATTAAGATCTACCCCCCACATTTCCAGTGATACTTTAGCTTACTTGGTGAATTTTGAGGAATGTTTTGTCGTGTTGAAGAAGCCAAACCCTTTTCAGCCCCAGTTATTCAGCGGAATCCATTCTTCCATCTACCCGTGCAGTGTTTCCTGTGCCGCTTGCTGCCACACAACCCCAAAGCCTATTAGATCCACAGTCAACACGGTGTTCCTTTCATCAAATGCTGCTCACATACCTTTGGTGATTGTAGCTAAGAGTTCCATTTGTGCTTCTTACGTCCACAGCAGTTCTTTCCAAATTGCCTCTGGCTTATCCAGGTGTTTGTTTTGCATACTGTACATATTAACTTTTATGATGAAGTCAGAGGTAAAGTTTCCTTCTGATGACTATAATTGATGCGGTCCAATCAGTAGGCAGCATTTAAGGCAGCACAGTTAGGCAGCTGCTTCCAGAAAGGAACACAGAGCACTGTAGCTCCGTCCATTCACCAAGGTTTAATAGGGTGTGTCTGAAAATGAAGGCAGCTCAGCTCAAGTCAGTGCCTTAGAAGGCAGCATTGTCCACTATGTCAGTTCTAGTGTTTTCTGCAATTTTTTTCAATCCACATTGGGTGGATACACAGGATTATGGGAAATGTAAGGCGACAGAGAATACTTCTACACTGCCTTCAAAAACGGCCAAACGGAAGAACCTCAGGAGGCAGCATTTTATATAAATATTGCATTTGGACATGACTGGCTGCCTTCCTGCCTCAGAATACTGTATGGGTAGGCAGTTGATTATTGGTGTGGTCTGATTGGGAGGCAGCTGTTTAAGTAGGCAGCATTTTAAGGCAGCATAGTTAGGCAGCTGCCTCCCGAATGGAGCGCACTATATGTTTGTGTAAACAACTCTGCGCAGTAGAACGCTGCACCACCACTCTTGTGTCTGCTAAACATTGCTGCAGGTCCTTTGTAGTCATATGGGGGTTTTGCTTTGCATTTCTATCTATCTATTTATCTATGTATCTATCTATCTATCTATCTATCTGTCTATCTGTCTGTCTGTCTGTCTGACAGTTTTGCTGTTTGTTTATCTGCAGATATATGTCATCATTTCTGCGTGAACTCGAAGGCGTGTACTCTGTCCAGCTCGGGGGACGTGGAGTGCGTGTGTCCGACGCGGTTCGAGGGTCTGAAGTGTGAAGTGGACCGGTGTGTCCACTGTCGGGGGGCTCCCTGCATCGTAGATAACAACACCGGAGACGTGTTCTGCAAGTAAGTATGTGTGTCTGAATGCAGGAATGCATGTGCGCAGCTATCATTCGTGACTGTTTTATCTTTTTTCTAATTGGCCCACCATCACCCCCCCCCTTTGAATGACCATCAAGACTTTGTTTGTGGTGACACACAGTCAGATCAGTGAGGTCAACTCATAAAGAGGGAGGATGTGGACCGATTAACACAGTGAAAACGTGTGAGAGGAGAAAAAAACAGCAAAAAATGAATGAAATGGAATATATAGTCGTCATGTCTCTACCTGGACTCTCCCTGGCTCCGCCCACTTGCACACCTGCAAGCCATCCTTGACTCATCATCTCTCTTTTATTAACCCCTTCTCCACTGGTTCCATTGGTTTGACCTGCTTGTCTTTCAATATATTATATAAATACAATAATCTGCGCCTTTCAGTACTCAATTTAGAAACAAACAGCCAATCACAGATCGTTCTGTCAGTGTGACCAGAACAGTAGAGATGGTCCTTTTGTATATCGCTGTTGTTAGATCAAAACGTCGTATCTCCAAAATGGTAACTTTACAGGTGAAGGAAAAAACCTGCTTTACTTTTAATGTAAGTCAATGGAACCAGACTGATGGAGAATGTGCTGTGTATGGTTCTGTATAGAACCAAAAAGGGTTCCACTATTGTTACAAGCCAATTTTTTGGTACTGTAATGTCCTGTCCTGCCTTATCCGTGTCTTTCTCTGTCTAATCCTTGGTTTCCTTGTTTTCCTGTCAGGTGCTTTTGTTGTTGTATTAGCTCCTCCCCTGTTCTGCCACGTCTTCAGCCCAAGCCTGTTTCTTGCTCTTGGCTCCGCCCCATTGAGTGTGTTTACATGCACTTAATTAAAAGGATCCTATAACTGCAGAAAATCAGATTCTGTCAGTAATCTGATCAACACGTTTACATGCACTTGAGTAATCAGATAATGGGGAAACTCCAGGGTCTACACGAGTCAGACAATAATCAGATTTCTGCTTTACAACCAGCCAATAAACTCACAGAAGAAGACGCGACATAAACGAAACGTAAAACTCAAACTTTATGCTGCAGATTTTTTTAAAACATTGCAACACTTTACCTGAAAATATGAACGTATGTCATCTAGAAGATGAGGAATATTTAAATCCTTCATTTCGTCAAGCATGTATTTGGTTTTTTCAGTACCGCCGTCTGTTTTCGCACATGCTCAGACTGAGAAATCCGAAAGAAATCAGAGTAAGAGTTCACATGCACTGAGGAATCTGATTACCGAGCTAAAATCCAGCCTCTTTATCGGATTTCTTAATCAGATTTTCTAGATCGGAGTATGGTGTTTACATGACCATTTGAATAATCAGATAACTGCAGGAATGTGTGCATGTAAACGCCCTCACTGTTCTCAGCTGTCCCTCCTCTTGAGTGTTTATATATTTATACCCCTCTGTTTGAGTTCATGTTCACAGTTAATGTTTACTGGTTTTCTTAGTCAGTTTAGTCGTATTTCCTGTTGTATTCATGGATCCATGAGCCATTTATGTTCCTGTCTGTTTTCTGGATGTTCAGAATAAGGACTAAAACAGGACCCTCGCGCCTGTACCCCACCTCCTCGTCTGCCTCGGCAGCCCAGCGTTACAGACACTATACAGAACCCTCTGGGCTAAGAGTGTAGGCGTACCTGTTTGTGTGTTGTGGCATATTTACTGTATGTTATTGTTTATTTATGCGTGTCTGTGTGTGTAGCTGTACTAGTGGAAGAATCGCGTCTAGCTGTCAGTTGTGTGATGGTTACTGCTACAACGGAGGAACCTGTCACCTGGACTCGGAAACCTCTCTGCCCTTCTGCCAGTGAGTTCTGCACTGCACACTGCTCATACAGAAACATCTCCCACTGGTCTTCTACCAGCACTGTGCTGCTGCACACCTGTACCTCTGCTAGGAAACACTGCAGGGTTTAATAAGATCCTTAATAAGAGGATTTTAATAAGATTTGTAGATTGATTCAAAAGTCATTCAAGGCATTAATCAGGTGAGGTAGAGTACTGCCACTGCTAGGAGTAGCACTGCTAGTACACTGCAACTAATACTGCTACTGCAGTGGGACTACTGCTACTAATACAATACTAATACAAGTGGTACTGCTGCTGCTACTACTACTAGAAATAGTAGCACTACTACTACTACTACAATTAGCACTGCTACTGTTACTACTAATTAAAGTAGTACTACTGCTACTAATACTACTACTAGAAGAAGTAAGGTGCTGCTACTACAGCTACTACTAGAAGTCATACTGCTGCTAATTCTACTACCAGAAATAGAAGCACTGCTACTAGTACAACTGAAATTAGCACTGCTACTATTATTACTAATTGAAGTAGTACTGCTGCTACTACTGCTACTACTAAAGATAGTACTGATAATACTACTAGAGGTGACACTGCTACTATTACTACTACTACAAGACGTGGAACTGCTGCTGCTACTGCTGCACTGAACTACTACAGCTTGTTTATGATATTCACCAGCGAAAAAGTAAAGAGAGAGAGAGAGAGAGAGGGCGAGAGAGGGAGAGAGAGATGTTGGTCACTCCTCAAAAAATGACCCTCTCTTTCTGTCTCTCTGTCTCTATGTCTCTCTCTCTATCTCTCTCTCTCTCTTTCTCTCTCTCTCTATCTCTCTCTCTTTCTCTCTCTCTCTCTCACTCTCTCTGTCTCTATGCCTCTCTCTCTCTCTCTCTATCTTTCTCTCTCTCTCTGTCTCTCTCTCTGACTATCCCTCTTTCTCTCTCTCTATGTCTCTCTCTCTCTCTCTCTCTGTCTCTGTCTCTCTCTCTGTCTCTATGTCTCTCTCTCTCTCTCTATCTCTCTCTCTCTCTGTCTCTATGCCTCTCTCTCTCTCTCTGTCTCTCTGTCTCTCTCTCTCTCTCTCTCTTTCTCTCTCTCTCTCTCTCTCTCTCTCTCTCTCTCTCTCTCTCTCTCTCTATGTCTCTCTCTCTCTCTCTCCTCTCTCTCTCTCTCTCTCTCTCTCTCTCTCTCTGTCTCTATGCCTCTCTCTCTCTCTCTGTCTCTCTGTCTCTCTCTCTCTCCTGCTGTATAAATTTTCTATTTCTCGCCTCCACGAGACAAAGTAGTCCACGTTTCTCCTCGTCTGCAAAAACACACCTGATCCCGCTCTCATTATCATCATCATCATCATCATCATTATCATTATTATTATCATCATCGTCGTTATTATTTTTTATTTTCTCTCTCTGGACACCATTAAAAGTTTTGCGGCTGCGTCTCTCCAGAAGCGACTCTATTTGTATGCAGATGACTGCGGCGGGTTTCTCTGAGGTTAAAGGACCTTGATGAAAGCGCGCAGAGAACGGCTGCAGATTACCTGGGACGATTAGCATATTAACAACAGCAGCTCTTCATCCCTCATTCTTTACTTCTTCTTTCTTCCTTCAAGAGCTTCGTGTTTTCCTCATCTCCTGATTTTTTCCATGCTGAATGGTTTTTGTGGAAGACGGCGTCTGTCTGAATCCCCCGATGGCGGCGTGTGTTGTTTTTGATTGTTTCTGAGGCCTTTCAGACCCTCCTCGTATCAGTGACGCTCTGGAAGACCACTGAGAGCTGCAGGACGCTCTTTTGTGCCGCTTTGGTGATTGTGGCTATTCAGGGGTCCATTGAAAAGCCGGACTGTGGAGAGTTTATTATCAGAGACGCTGTTTATCTTTCAGTAGACTTGTACACCTGACTTTTAAGCGGCAGGTCTGCTAATAGGTCCAGGTCCAGCGCCTCATTTAGACATCAAAGATTGTTAAAGAATTCTGGTGATTTTTTTTATTTCTGCATAATTTAATGCATAAGATAAACAAATTTATCCTAGAAAAAGTTGGGACAGTGTCTGAAGTGCTGATAGAAAACAGAAAGCAGTGATTAACAAATTCTGATAGACCTTTATTGAATTGAAAATAGCACAAAAAAAAAATCCTGGACTGCAGACAGGTCAGTCTAGTACTCACACTCTCTGATTAAACAGCCATGCTATTATAACATGTAAAATCTACACTCACTGTCCACTTTATCAGCTCCACTGACCGTATAGATTCACTCTGTAGTTCTACAGTTACAGACTGTAGTCCATCTGTTTCTCTGCATACTCTGTTACCCTGTTCTTCAGTGGTCAGGACCCCCATGGACCCCCACAGAGCAGGTACTATTTGGGTGGTGGATCATTCTCAGCGCCGCAGTGACACTGACGTGGTGGTGGAGTGTTGGTGTGTGTGTTTATTTGTGTTTTACCTACTGTCCTAACGCTTTTGAAACAGAGTTTTGTAAATAAGGTCATTCCGAACAGTCTGACGTGAAACCGAGTGGTGGTGATGGGAACCAGACATCCACCTCTAAAAGCTCCCTCGCTGAAAGATTCCTAATTGTACCACAGTAATCAAGCTTGTGCTGGAATATGAGCTTTTATGACGCTCTAAATCGTTTCATAATTAAAGTTGTATCGTTCTATGATGTATGCAAGTGTATATGTTGTTGCAGTTCGTGTGTACATACACTGCCTGGCCACTTTATCAGAAACACTTCTTTTGCAGCTTCTACCGTTAGGCACTGTAGCTTAATCTTAGGATTTACAGTTTGTGTTAGCCATCATCCATGGTCAGTTTATGACCACAGAGCTGTTCTTGGGTAAGACTGCTGTGTCTGATAAACTCGTACCAGCACCACACACGCTACCATGTCAGTTTCATTGCTGTGCTGAGAATGGACCACCACCCATAAAATATCTGGACAACAGCAGCCAGAAACTAACCAATGATGGATTGAGTAGAGAGGGTAGATAAACTATACAGCAACAGATGGACTACAATCTGTAACTGAACACCAACATAGTGTAGATATAAGGTAGGTGTTTCCAATAAAGCGGCCAGTCAGTGTAAGTATAAGGTAGGTGTTTCTAATAATGTGGCCACTTAGTTGGAAGTACAAGGTAAGTGTTTCTAATAAAGTGGCCAGTGAGTAGGGTGGGTATTTCTAGTAAAGTGGCCAGTTAGTGGGAAGTACAAGGGAGGTGTTTCTAATAAAGTGGCCAGTTAGTGAACATAAAAAGTGGGTGTTTCTAATAAAGTGGCCAGTTAGTGAACATAAAAAGTGGGTGTTTCTAATAAAGTGGCCAGTTAGTAGAAGTACAGTGTAGGTGTTTCTAATAAAGTGGCCATTTGGTGGAAGCACAAGGGGGGTGTTTCTAATAAAGTGGCCAGTTAGTGAACGGACAAGGTCAGTGTTTCTAATAAAGTGGCCAGTTAGTGAACATAAAAAGTGGGTGTTTCTAATAAAGTGGCCAGTTAGTAGAAGTACAGTGTAGGTGTTTCTAATAAAGTGGCCATTTGGTGGAAGCACAAGGGGGGTGTTTCTAATAAAGTGGCCATTTGCTGGAAGCACAAGGTAGGTGTTTCTAGTAAGGTGGCCAGTTAGCGGAAGTACAGGCTGGGTGTTTCTGATAAAGTGGCCAGTTGAGTATATTCATTAAGGCTATGTTCAAAAGTTTGGAATCACTTGTCATATTAATACTTGTTGTTATTGTATATACAATAGCAACTTTGTTTATTTTTTTATAATTATTGTCGGTCATCTCAGTGGTTGAGGCATTCTAGATATTGATTTTATTAGAACTTGATGTTGTGCAGCTTTCTCAGTCATTTTAGAATCTCCCACAACTGTTTATCATACATATCTAACATTTCTATATTTTTACAGCTTCCTACTGATCATCAGAAATCTTGTTTGTGGAGTATCAGCATCATATGATCTTTTTCTACATATATCAGGAAGCAAAATGTATTTAACATTATCGAAAACTCTGATTCCAAAGTTTTGAATGGTAATATAGTATCATTGCTGTCATGAGAAAAGCTTTAGAGAAGAAAAGCATTCGGTCTTAATTTATCAGCTACATTTGAAAGGTTCTGAAGTTTTCTTATGACATCACTGATGTGTTTGTATGTGTGAGCTGTTTTCTGTTGTTGTTTTCCTCATGTGTCCTTCGTCTCGCTGCGCTCTCCTCATCCTCAGCTGCCCGGCCGGGTTTAAAAGTCAGCGGTGTGACGAGCGGTCCGACCCGTGTGCGTTCTACTGTCAGAACCGGGGGATTTGCACCGTAACCGCCTTTAACAAACCGCAATGCAAGTAGGTGACCTCGTATCGCCCGCTAACGCCACCACGGTCACCATAGTGACCAGAAACATCCCAGCAACGTCACCCCAACCTCCTCCATCTTCCCCGAGCATCCGAGCTAGCATGTCTCCCGAAAACATCAGCACCCACTCAACCACACACACACTTACACACACCAACATACTGTACTGTGCAAAAGTCAGAGACCCCTCCCTCAAGTCAAAACAGCCATCAAGTACAAGTTCTTCATTTTTCAGGACAGATTTGTGAGGAGATTAGAAATAAGACAGTCCACTTACATAAAGTCAGACAGGAAAATAAGTGAAAGACAGGAGATCCAGAGAAAATGTGGCTCCTAACAACCACCTGGAAGAGCTGGTCGACCCCAAAACTGCCCCCATCAGATAAACAGCACTTAAAGCTTTCATCTCTGAGAGAGAGGAGAAAATCAAGCTGCTTCAGATCTGAAAACATCCACAGGTGTTTCTGTCCATCCTTCCACTGTGAGAAGACGACTCAGCGCTGTGGGTCTGAAAGGATGTGTAGCTGATCAAGAAGAACCTCACTGAGAAAAGGAGACGGACACACCAAACAAAGAAGCTGAACGATGGACTCGCGTCACATTTCCAATCACTACAGTTATGTAAGAAACTATAGATGAAGGCCGCTGTGATTAGGAGGCGCATCGAAATAAACAAGATGGACAGATTTAACTCATCTAAACCCTCAGTCATGTTTGCAGCCGTTTGCCATCTTTACATAGACATGTTTGTGTGGCTCATAGATGCTGGGCAGGACAAGCAATGGCGACATAATGAGGGCTGAAATCGTCACGCACCCCGCCAACGCCCATCTCGCACCTGGGAGCTCAAACGCACCGGAAGGTTCTGGAGCTCACTGTGCAGAGGCATTTTTCAAAGCAGCTTTGATCACCACCATGTCAAAAACATCCTTTAGAAAACTATCAGCCACAATCGGACCTTCCAGAAAGTCAATCCTTTCTTACAGCTTCATACTGTTATGCACCCCATTTTGCCCTGAGTGAGAATTGAGCTCACAACCCTTATATTCATAGTCAGGAGCACTAAGGGATGAACGACCTGGTGGACAATAGGGGATGGGCTCAAGCACAGAGCAACTGAGGGTCAGGGAAAAGAGAAATGCCAAAAAAGAGAGAGTGGGCTAAGAGCAGGAAACCAAGTTGGACGAGGACTAAAATAAAAAGCGAAACGAGAGAATATCTCCCTCGCTTCTGTGCTGGAAATCAATTAGAGGAAAAGCGAAGGGCTTCAAACTGAAGGGAATATACCGAAATTACCGCCTGTCAGAGCGTCCTGTATGTGGCAGCATGAACTCAAGACTGAGTGGCAAGGAGCGACATTAGGTCACCCCTTAGGTAGGGTGCCCACAGCTGCTACAGCTCAGCCCTAATTACTCAGTCCTGGCTCTCCAGCCCCACCTAGAGGCCAGAGGTGGCCTAGCAGGCTGCCTAGATGTTACAGATCGTTCATTTGAAAAAATCTTTCCCGTCACCTTTCTCGCTTTTCGGCTTTAGCAACATTCTAAGTTTTCCGCTTTTGTCCACCTTTTTGCAGTATTTGTGTGGAATTCTGGGCTTTTCCATTCTGACATTTTAAAAAGTTCACAAAACAAATGGTTGATGGAAAACTCTGAGTGTGTTTGATTACCTCAGAAAATCATCAACCAGCTTCTAAGACTGAACTTTGGAGGTGTGTCTGCAGATTCTTTGAGGAGCTGAAAGTGAGTCTCCTGAAAAGAATGGAAGCTGGAATAAAGGGAGAGAGGATTGTGGGTAATTTTCTGTTAAACGTGTGTTTCTGCTCTTTTCCGACGCTGAAAATAACTCTAATAAGAATTCTGTACGTAATGGCGTATTTGACTGGACGTTAAATAAACGAAGAGTCTCTGACTTTTGCACTGTATATCTGCACGTCTGCACAGACCACCTTCACACACATTGCATCCCACTGTTGAAGACGCACCTCCATGAGTCTGCACTGCACTGTATTCAGGCTGGTGTGCGTATGTATGGCCTTCATGAGTATGCAGTGTTATTCTTGTCAATAATGACATTGGCAGCAAAAGTTTAATGAATGTGTCATAAATGGGCATTTCAGCCGCCTTGTATCCACACTCACTGTCCACTGTATCAGCTCCACTGACCGTATAGTTTCACTCTGTAGTTCTACAGTTACAGACTGTAGTCCATCTGTTTCTCTGCACCTTCTTCTTCAGTGGTCAGGTCCCCCATGGACCCTCAGAGAGCAGGTACTATTTGGGTGGTGGATCATTCTCAGCACTAAGCAGTAACACTGACGTGGTGGTGGTGTGTTAGTGTGTGTTGCGCTGGTCTGAGTGGATCAGACACAGCAGTGCTGCTGGAGTTTTAAACACTGTCCACTCACTGTCCACTCTATTAGACACTCCTACCTTGTCGGTCCACCTTGTAGATGTAAAGTCAGAGACGATAGCTCATCTGCTGCTGCACAGTTTGTGTTGGTCATCCTCTAGTCCTTCATCAGTGGTCACAGGACGCTGCCCACAGGACGCTGTTGGCTGGTTTTGGCTTGCTAGTAGCTAACGGTACCTGCGCTAGCTAATTGGTTTTGATCTCTACAACAACACAAAATAAATTAAAGCTGTTCTCTCTATGAAGCTCTCAGTTTAAGACGATCTGCTTCAACCGTCAGACAGTGATAAAATCTCTCAGTAGGGCTGCTTACAGGCTGCTGTTGGGGTTGTGATGCTAATAAAGGTGGAACTGCGTCTCCGTCTCTTCAGGGTCAAATGCTGAGCGATGCTGCTCGATGTTGAGCTTTGAGAAACTGTCCGGAGTGAAATGTGCAGAGAAACTAACAGCTCTGAGTTAAAGTTGTCGGGATCCTGTTAGAGATGTGGGAGCTGAAGTTCCTGTTCGCCAGCTTGTTTTGGGAATTTTCAGTTCCACCTTAAATGATGATGCAGTTACATTCTGGCTCGAGCATTTAAGGTGGAACGGAACATTGGATTAATAAGCTGAACAGGAAGCCCTTCAGCCTGGTTTAAAGACGATCATCAGCCACTGACGGTTCGGTTCTTGTGCAGGGAATGAAAAGAGCCGACGTTCCTTCACAGCCTGGAGCTGCATTTCTGCACTCAGTCTGACATTTTCATTGCTGCTGCTCTGTTGTCGTTGTTTTGCTGGGCTAGAACGGGGGCTGGGGTGTGTAAATTTTGGGGGTGTGAATATTAACGGGTCATGACCGTTACGTAACAGTTTAGGATGTTGGAATCGGCCTGTTTTACCCTCTTTTACAAACAGATTTGTATTTGAAGGAGGAGACAGCAGCGTTTGAGGTTCAGTTCCATGTACTGAACTCTACTTATTCAACTATTCCAATGTAAATACAGCTTTCCATTCTATGGCACCTTTAACATTTAGCTCCTTATTCTCTCTTTTGGGTTTAATTTCAGTCTCTTGTGTTGGTTCACCTCCTGTTCTGCTTTCCTGCTGACCGCTCCTCTCACTTTACAGCTTAGGGTTTTATTGAACACCAACAGAGTCCAAAAAGAGAAGAACAGCACCGTAGGAACTGAAGTTTGTATGCTGATAGATGCTGGATGGACTAAGAAGCTCCACTGCAGTTCTTTAGGGAATCTCCAGCAGACATTTTGGACACCAGACTGCTTTACTCGGATACTTTTACAGTTTTAGTTTACTTCATCCATCACAGTCAATGACTGAATAAAACTTTTCAAAAACTTCAGCCACTGAATAAAACATGATGAAACACAGGATGGTAGATGTAGAACATGGTGGAACACAGAGGACAGCAGATATTGTGCCTGGTGGAACATACAGGATGGTAGATGTAGAACATGGTGGAACACGAGGGCTGTAGATATTCTACATGGTGGCACACATACAGGAGGGTAGATGTAGACCTTGATGGGGCTACATACAGGATGGTAGATGTGGAACATGGTGGAACACATAACTGGATGGTAGATATAGAACATGGTGGAACACATACAAGATGGTAGATGTGGAACATGGTGGGACACAGAGGATGGTAGATATTCTACATGGTGACACACATACAGGAGGGTAAATGTGGAACATGATGGGACACAGAGGACAGCAGATATTGTACATGGTGGAACATACAGGATGGTAGATATAGAACATGGTGGAACACATACAAGATGGTAGATGTGGAACATGGTGGAACACATACAGTATGGAAGATGTGGAACATGATGGGTATAAAGGTTCAGTTTGAGTTTAAGGCAGGATTCCAGCTTCCAGAAGCAGGTCAGGTGTTCATGGTGCTTCACCACAATATGGTGCAATTCTTCATCTCTTTTGTGTGTTTTTTGGGCGGTACCTGTGCTGCTGTCCAGGGTGGCACGTGTGCTGCTGTCCAGGGTGGCACGTGTGCTGCTGTCCAGGGTGGCATGTGTGCTGCTGTCCAGGGCGATACGTGTGCTGCTGTCCAGGGCGGTACGTGTGCTGCTGTTCAAGGCGGTACGTGTGCTGCTGTTCAAGGCGGTATGTGTGCTGCTGTCCAGGGCGGTCACGTGTGCTGCTGTCCAGGGTGGTATGTGTGTGGGTGTGGTTTCTTTACTCAGGTGTGTGAAGTAGGTGTGTTTTTTGTACTCAGGTGTGTAATGTGGGTGTGGTTTCTGTTTCCAGGTGCTCAGCGAACTGGACCGGCACACAATGTGAGAGACCCGCCCCCAAGAACAACCGGAACGACAACGTCAGCGAGAGTGAGCCTGACCTTCCTATTCTTTGTGTATCCATCTCCTTATGGGGTCTTACACTGATTCCAGAAACAGAACAAAATGAAACTAAACTAAACCTCTTAAGATTGGAGCTTTGTTTTTTGACAAAAGCCAAATTTCTGCAAAATAAATGCAAGTAAATTATATGACCAGCAAAAACGAAACTTTTCCCCCATATTGTAACATTTTGTTATTATAAGTATAGCGATGAAAGTATACACACACAACGCTGTTTTTCCACACAACTCATTTTTTTGATTCTGTGCAGCTTATTGATGTTATTGGCTGGCCGCTGGCATTTCACAGTAGGCTAATGACCTTAGGCTTGTAGGGAATGAAAATGACGAGACTTCATAACTAGGCTTCGACTCTATGAGAGATCATCTTGAGTCATTACACGAGTCACTGGCTGATATTTATCCCCATATTGCTGTTTTTTACAACTGGCTGTTCCACTCTGTTCTTTCGGCCTGGTCTTATCAAATAATAAACAGAATAAACAGGCATTAAGTCTATGATTGTAGGAGCTCCATGTGTCGTTTGGGGAGTTTTCCCAACCCCTGTGGCTTTAATAGAACACCACAATGCTGCTTTCCTGTGCTGTAATTCCAGCTCAATGGCATTTTGGATGTACCTTTTTGCCTTCAGTAATCATTCTCAGACACTCCTCTCAGCGGGCTCAGTCCTTATTGCGCTTTAATGTCCGTTTCTCCATGGAGCCCATACTGGCCCATCCCGCTGTTTGATTTGCTGACATTTCAGTGCGGATTTCTGCCTGGCATTTGAGCACCGTTAGAGGAGGCAGAGGGCTGGAGGTTTCTCCGGAGAGACAGCAATGACCGGACTTAATGCGGCTGCAGGACTGAGGAATGATATTTTCAAGTAGAATGGAGTATGAGAAAGAGAACTTGTTTTGCTATGGTGAGCCTACAGCAGTCTACGGGTCTGGCTGAGGTCAGAGGAAAGGCTGGACAGTTGGACAGCATACAGCAAGCATTCATGACCAAATAATGTCTTAGCATTATAGAGACTTTATGTGGTTTATCATTTTTTTAGCCATAACATTTTTTAGTTTCATAACATGAAATTTCCACTGTGGATTGAGAACCAACTGAGAGACTTTGCATCGCTGCGGCAGAGTTTGACTAGGCCTTGAGCTGGGACACTACTCACCTCAGTAGTGGAGTTTGACTAGGCCATGAGCTGGGACACTACTCACCTCAGCAGTGGAGTTTGACTAGGCCGTGAGCTGGGACACTACTCACCTCAGTAGTGGAGTTTGACTAGGCCGTGAGCTGGGACACTACTCACCACAGTAGTGGAGTTTGACTAGGCCGTGAGCTGGGACACTACTCACCACATTAGTGGAGTTTGACTAGGCCGTGAGCTGGGACACTACTCACCACAGTAGTGGAGTTTGACTAGGCCGTGAGCTGGGACACTACTCACCACAGTAGTGGAGTTTGACTAGGCCATGAGCTGGGACCCTTTTCACCACAGTAGTGAAATTTGACTGGTTGTGAGCTGGGACACTACTCTCCCAGGTAGTGGAGTTCGACCAGGCCATGAGCTAGGACACTACTCACCTCAGCATTGAAGTTTGACTGGGCCGTGAGCTGGGACACTATTTACTACTGTAGCAGAGTTTGACTAGGCCGCAAACCAGGATGCTTCTCATCAGTTTCGTGGAGTTTTGCTAGGACATGAACCAGGATGCTTCTCACCACTTCAGCTAAGTTTGACCAGGTTGCGAGCTGGGACACTTTGTACCACTTTAGCGGAGTTTGACAAGGCCATGAGCCAGGACACTTCTCACCGTGGTAGTGGAGTTTGACTAGGCCGCAAACCGGGACATTTCTGACCACTTTATTGGAGTTTGACTAGTTGTGTTCTACAGTTTCTCATTAGGCTGAATGAATAACCGACTCTAAATGTAGGTATTGTGATATAAACTGAGTCTGTTCTACAGTTTCTCATTAGGCTGAATGAATAACCGGCTCTAAATGTAGGTATTGTGATATAAACTGAGTCTGTTCTACAGTTTCTCATTAGGCTGAATGAATAACCGACTCTAAATGTAGGTATTGTGATATAAACTGAGTCTGTTCTACAGTTTCTCATTAGGCTGAATGAATAACCGACTCTAAATGTAGGTATTGTGATATAAACCGAGTCTGTTCTACAGTTTCTCATTAGGCTGAATTGGATTTTTGCAAACTTTTTGGAATGAAGAGCATGAATAGGTCAGCATGCTTACAAAAACAACAACTAACCTCCATGTGATTCCCCGAGGCCCAGTCCTTCTGATCCACTGACCTGCGCAGGTGCTTGTTTTCCCTCCAATAATACTCCCTGTTCACCAGATGAAGGGTTTGGTAATGACATGCAGAGCTGAAGCCGAAGTGTCAGAACCAGAAAGAGCTAATTCGCGCAGGTCAGGAGGTTCATCAGAAACAATGCCGCCCTAACCCACTTCCTCTTTCACACGCTTTTTGATGTCCCTGGGACTAAATCGTGCTAATAAAACATGATTTCACAGCGCGGCCCCGGTGTGTCTCCTCCCTGTCTCCGCAGCGTAGCGGCTTTGAAGAAAATCAGGGCTCCTCCGCGGCCCACGCTGATCAAACAGAGATCTAACACAGACGGAAGGCGTTCTAGATACGGCAATAACAGGAGTGTCATAGCCTCGGAGTTGAACCTTCCTCTACATATACACGTCTGCTGCTATTACTGTTGTTTTACTGTATAATGAATGTAATTACATAATTAATTACATATCGATTTACACACGAATTATATTTACGTTTCTTTATTTTCAAATGCCAAAAATGTAAAAAAGTGGTTCAAATCAAACTCAGATCACAATATCTCCTCTTCTGCTTACTAACACAAATGTGGAACATGTAGAATCTTTCTGGTGTCGCTGATGATAACTGACTTTCTCTCATGTGTGTCTCAGGGAGCATCGCCATCATCGTCCCTCTGGTGCTGCTGGTGATCATCGTGGGCACCGTGACGGTGGGCGTGCTGGTCTGCAAACGACGACAAAGGTGACAGAAGAATCGCAGAAGCTAGTACTGAAAGCCTGCTGGACAAAAATAGCCACATAAATGTTACAGTGCTTGTTTACATTCAGTGGCCACGTTAAGCTCAGTTTTGGTGACCGTGCCACAGGATGCGCCGACACACACACCAACCATGTGCTTCCACTAACTGGCCAGTTTATTAGAAACACCTACTTTGTGTTTCCGCTAACTGGCCACTTTATTAGAAACACCCACGTTATATCTCCTCTATGTAGGTGTTCAGTTACAGACTGTATTCCACCTGTTGCAGTTTATCAGCCTCTTCTCCATTCATCATTGGTCAGTTTCTGCCCACAGGGCCGCTGTTGTTCAGATTATTTGGGTGGTGGTCCATTCTCAGCACAGCAGTGACACTGACATGGTAGTGTATCGGACACAGCGGTGTTGCTGGAGTGTTTACACATGTCAGGGTCACTGTTAGGTTGAGAGTGGACTGTTCACCACTCTCAAACCTAACTTGAGAGTGGTGAGCAGACTGACCATTGATGAAGGTCTAGAGGATGACCACATCAACAGATGGGATACAGTCTCTAATTGTACACCAGCAAAGCAGAGCTACAAGAGAGGGGTTTCTGATAAAGTGGCCAGTTAATATACATCAGATTTGACATTTATATACAGAATGGAGAATATAGAATCATATATACAGTAGAATATAGAGGATTTAATAGTGTGTGATTTATGAAATACTGTTATTAAAGCATCCTGCTGTTGTGTCTCTCAGGGGGAAACGTGTGCAGAGGCAGCCTATGGCTAACGGGGGTCTCAATGTGGAGATCGGAAACCCCTCCTACAACATGTACGAGGTGGAGCACGACAATCATGTGGACGTGGGGAGCTTCCTGCACCCCAGCTTCACTCTGGACCCTCATAAGGTCAGAAAAAAGCAGGAGGACGATGATGCAGGACCAGCATTTGTTTGTCCGTACAGGGACTTTATAACACTTGCATCAACATTGAACAACTTATTTAGGAGAAATACTTTAATGTTTATGAACATTTCATATTAGTACAATAATTAATTTTGACACACAGTCTTGTGCAAATATTTTGGCCCCCCTGGACAAATTCATTTGTTTCATTGCGAATAAATTAACACATTTTTAGAGCAGCAGCCTCAAAATCTTTAAATCCAGCCCACTCATCTTTTTCTCTTCACCCTCCACTGACTGAGTCTGGTTCTCCATCATAAGCTCTATAAGATCAGCTCAGACTGATGATTATGATGGAATCATACGATGACTGTAGTTTAGCTACAGAGAACTCGGCTATTATTCTAATTTAGAGTGATAGTTAGTTAAACCTGCCCTCATGGATCCATTCAGGACACACAGTGAGAGACACAGCGCAGCACAATTAAGAAATTAATGGAGTTATTAAGATCATCCACTCAGAACGCAGATTCAACTGCTATACAGTAACTTCACTGACGTTCAGCAGAAACACTGGAGCTGTCATAATAAGAGTCTCATATAATTCAACTGCTAAATGTACGTTTCATAATTCTAACCACAGCAATTGTTAATCATTGTTACTAATCATAATAATAATCAATTAGTAGTAGTTAATAATTATTAATAGTAGCAGTAGTAGTAAGAGCAGTTGTAGTTTGTGATGACAGAAGAATTTACTGAAATGCACTTAAACGAGTGTGTATATGTTATTTAATTCAACTTCATACATGAACAGAGATTTACTAGCTCCCTTTGGAGAAGTCCATCTTGGTAGTGACTCCCAGGTAATTTGAGTTTGAGACCCCTGCTCTACGGGGAACACAGTTAATTATGGCATTTTTCTGCAAATTTTAGTGCACATTTCTGTTTAATTGGGATAGTGGAAAAAAAAAAACTCTTCTTTTTTCATTTTATGTTTCATTTTTGTCTAAATATCTTAAATTCAGTCAAAAAAAACCCAGCAATTTAGCAAAGGTTTGTTGTCTGTAGAGAATGTTATCTTATTTCATCTTATAAAATCAGCCAAATTAATTTTGACCAGGGACACACAATCTTGCACATGCTGCATTTTGTTTTTTTTTAATATTTTAAACCTATCAAAAAAATCAGCAGTTGAGCACTAAAACATGCAAAAGTTTGTACTGTGTAGAGAATGTGTTAACTTATTTTGACAAAAAAAACCAAAAAAAATCAACAAAATTAATTTATTTCGATTAGGGTGGACAAACTTTTGCACATGCCACATTTTATGACCAAATTTGACCAAAGAAAATTTAATAAATCAGCAACTGAGCACTAAGACATGCAAAAGTTTGTTCCCTGTGAAGGATGTGTGAACTGGTTTTCAATTTAAAAAAATAAACAAAATGAATTAATTTTGACCAAGGTGCACAAACTTTTGCACACACCACATTTTATGCCCCGCCCCCCCGTCCCCTCAATATGTTACATTCAGCAAATCCCTGCTGTCTGAAGAAAACCTGATATCTCTATTTTTGTCATTTTTCAGTTTATGACATATTTTGAAAATGCGTGTTGGTATTTATGTTGTGTGTAAATTTCATGAAGAATGGACCACAAAAAAAAGCCCCAAATGACTTGGAAAAAATTCTGGTTCCATTGACTTACATTAAAAGTAAAGTTTGTTTTTTCCTTCTCCTGTAAAGATTTTGACGTGAGGTTTTGTTCTGACAACAGCGAAATAAACAGTAATTGGGCACCAAAAAGTGCAAAAGTATGTTCCCTTTAGAGAATATCTAGAAAACCTACCTTCACTTAGAAAATCGACAAATAATTACTTTCACCATGGGTGCACAAACTTTTGCCTAAGATTGTTCGAGGCTATTCGTCCTCTCATGCTCATGCGTGTGTCATGGCGCCCCCTGCAGGCGGCTGTCAGATGGTCCTGGTCATCCAGGAAGCGTGTGGAGTTCTGCTACGATGTAAACGTCTGATCTGTCTTCGTTGGAGCTGCAGCTCAGCGCGACTGTACGTCAGATCAGACTTTGAGTTCCGCAGCGTTTTCACTGCGTAGACGTGAACGCTGTCCTACTGATGAGCACACATGCCTTTAAGCTCTAATTGACACTCGCTGCACATTGTTATTCATCTCTGAGCGCGGCTGCTCGAAAGTAAACGCGCTCTGCACTCTCTTCAATTTACCTTAAACTCCCGCGGGTGCGTTTAGTCTTCATATCACACAGAGCGGAGCACTTTCTTCCCGAACAGAGAGCGTGTAGACCGGATTATATATCGAAATAAGAGTTTGTTTCAGTTCCGAGTCTCCGGGGCTCTGCGCTGCATTCCTAATCAGTCTGTATCTGCTGATCAGTAAGTTGCTGCCACACCACTGAAATAACGAGCACTGATACACAGATGAGCCGAAACGTTATGACCACTCACAGACGAGGTGAAGATCTGGGATATGTTAGACATACACTCTGAAAAAGATGGTTCTTCAAGGGTTCTTTGGTAAAGACACTGGTTCTATATGGAACCTTGAACAGTCAAAGAACCATTCGAATGCTGAAATGGTTCTTCAGATTGATGGAGGATGTGTTGTATATTGTTCTTTATAAGAACTGCACCACGTCACAAAACCCTCCTACTGTTAATGAATAATCTTTGACTCTAATGCTGCTCACATGGAGCACCGAGTGAACTGATGAAGAAAGAACCCGGTTCTGTTTAAACTGAGAGGCTGACAGCTTATTTTCTTATCTAGAACCAGGCTGGTCAGCTAGCTAACAGGCTAAAAGATAAACAGTCTAAACTGCTCCATCATTAATATCACAGGCTTGAATTAAAGCACTTACAGTGTGATTTACTGTAAAACTGCAGTATAAAAGACTAAAAATGTCACCTGAATGTTTTACACACTTCAAATGTTCGTGTTTCAAAAGTCACGTCAAACCCAGACTGAATCCCAAACGGCTCTGTACTCCCTAAATAGTGTTCTAGCTATGGAAGTTCAGAAGTTCTAGCCTCTACAGCCAAACAGTGCATCATGTATCGAGTGTGGATGAGTCTGAGTCCCAAACGACTGTTTCTTAGCTGTGTTTTGCTCTGTTGGGCTGCAGCATCCAGTATTTAAACTCCTACGTAGTGCACTATGTAGGGAGCAGGGCGCCGTTTGAGATTCAGCCCCAGTGTGAGAAGAGGGGCCGCTGGATTGGTGCTAAATAAGACTCGCGGTGGTGATTTGGTGACCAAAAAGTACTTATAAAGTGAAGGTTTCTAGATTAAACAGTGCTGTGTATCATATGTTCATTGATAAACGGCAAAAAGTTGAAAAGTTCATGAAATGACTGCAGCAACCAAACGTTCTTCTCCTCATTCAATGGTTGCTTGGCAACAATATTATACTCTAAAGGAACTATATTTCTTGGCAGAATACTTGTTTATGTTGATTATTGTTAATAATAACTTGAAAAATTGTGTATTTCATCATGGCTGACGTTTTATAAAAGCAATAAGCCACTCAAGGCCGTACGTTACAGTGGTTTTATCACAGGGAAGAGGGTTTTACTCACCTTCGCGTCTTGTCTAAGAACCCCCCACCCTGTGATAAAATCACTGTAATGCACAACGTCTCATAGCTTATTGCTTTAATATAGCACCAAAAAGAGTTCTTATATTGTTATGATGTCAAGCTTGAATCATTTTTTGCTCCTATAAAGAACCATTTTTTTAAGCATGCAGATGGTTCTTTGAGTGTTTATAGTGCTAAATAGACCCATTTTCTGTACTAAGGAACCTTTAAAGAACCATCTATTTCAAGAGTGGACAGTCGGTTCTCGTAGTTTTGCAGATGTGAAGACGTGATCAGCTTTGACAAGGTCGAACTTGTTATGTCCAGACGATTAGATCAGATCATCTCAGAAACAGCAAGGCTTATGGGGCACTCCTGGTCAGCAGTGAGTACCTACTGACAATGGACCAAAGAGGGACAAACCACGAGCCAGCGACAAGGTGTTGGGCACCCAAAGCTCGTTGATGCACCTTCCGGTCTGGTCTGAACAGCTACTGTGGCACAAGTCACAGAAATCTTTAATGACGGTGTGCCATGTGTTTGTCGGCTCTCGCGGTCATCATTCGGGCCTGAGCCCCAAGCGAGGACGAAGCCCCTCGAGGATGGCAGGGAGAGGAGAACCGCAAGGAAGTGGGGGATGGTGCGCGAGTCCCAAGCCCGCCTCCTGGGCATCGCCTCCAGTCCCAGGGTGAGGTCACTTTAAACTTGCCTCATGTTCAATCCTGGTGGACGAGCCTGAGAGCAGGGGTGGCGATTGAGGCAGAGCAATTGCTCTTGTTCCCTCTTTGGCTCGGGTGCCCTTACTGAGAGCCAGCTGACACTGATCTGGCCATGCCAGCATGGACACCTTTGACACCTTTGGGATGAGCAGCAGCAGCAAAAGAAAAGACTGAAGAGCTGAAAAGCTTAGTTTGGAGAAAAGAACTGAAAAGTCTCGTTTTGAAGCTACTAAAAGTGATCAGCTTTGGTTTGGTGTCATTGTTATGTTTGTTTGGAGTGATAATAAAGTTTAAGTGGCTGCTGCAACGGTCAACCCTGCCTCCAGCGCCCTTCCTGAGCCTGGGGCAGCACAGGCTGTGCAGATGGTTACAGAAGGAATGTGTCAGTGCATCACACCCTGCTGTCTATGGAGCTGAGTATTCGCAGCCCAGTCAGATTGCCATGCTGACCCCTGTCCACAATGGAAAGTGCCTACAATGGGCACGCAAGCGTCAGGACTGGATCTTCGATTGCAGGAAGAAAGTCTCCTGGTCCGATGCATCCGGTTTTCTTTAGATCACGTAGAGTCAGTCAGGTACATGTGGAACGAGAGAAGTGATGGCACCAGGATGAACTATGGCAAGAAGATAAGCCGCTGGAGGGAGTGTGATGCTCTGGGCGACGTTCTGCCGAGAAACCCTGGGACCCATGTGGATGTCTGCTTAAACATGTGCCACCTACCTCGCTGCCGACCAGGTACACACCATGGTGTCAATGTTCCCTGATGGCAGTGGCCTCTTTCAGCAGGATAATGACCTGCCACACTGCACAGGTTGTACAGGAATGGTTTGAGGAACATGATGAAGAGCTCAAGATGTTGTCCTGGTCTCCAAACCCCCCAGATCTCCATCCGGTCCAGCATCCGTGGGATGTGCTGGAACAAGAAGTCTGTTCCACAGCAGTTCCACCTTCTGCAGCAGCACTTACAGGACTTAAAGGATCTGCTGCTAACTTGGTGAAGACACCCCAGGGCACCTTCAGAGGTCTTGTAGTGTCCGTGCCTTGACGGGTCAGAGCTGTTGTGGTGGCTCTAGAGTTTTCAACTTAATCTGTCTGCTGTTTGTAGTGTACAGTCGATTAGCAGGCACAATCCCAGTCCACTATAATTACAGTTTAGCTCATTTGAAGAGTAAAATCATTAAAATAATCCAAAAATGTGATCATTTTTGCATTAACGTGTGAATCCATTTAACATCTCATGCTTAACATAATTTTTTTTCCTGAGTCGTCTGTTATGAGTTATGGGAAAATGTACATTTTAGTTGCTCAACATTCACAGTTACCTGAACACATTCACACCTCTGAAATATCTGAAATATTCAACATAAGTTACATTTTCAACAAAAAAAATCTCCAGAAAAGAGAAAAGTAAATTTTCCATTTTTTTTCTTCATTTATAATTCTTCATTTTATTGGTAAAAAAAAACAAAACAAGCAAAAAAAAACAGTACTACTAGAACTAGTTTAGAATGTGTATTAGTTCGTCAGCAGTGCAGAAATGTGGGCGGGGCTTCCTCTAAAACAGTAGGAAAGGGAAGTATGTAATAATTTATTAGTAGTGTAGAAATGTGGGCGGGGCTTCTTCTTAAACAGTAGGAAAGGGAAGTATGTAATAATTTATTAGTAGTGTAGAAATGTGGGCGGAGCTTCCTCTAAAACAGTAGGAAAGGGAAAGTGTGTAATAATTCTTTAGTGGTGTAGAAATGTGGGCGGAGCTTCCTCTAAAACAGAAGGAAAGGGAAAGTGTGTAATAATTCTTTAGTGGTGTAGAAATGTGGGCGGAGCTTCCTCTAAAACAGAAGGAAAGGGAAAGTGTGTAATAATTCTTTAGTGGTGTAGAAATGTGGGCGGAGCTTCCTCTAAAACAGTAGGAAAGGGAAAGTGTGTAATAATTCAGTAGCGGTGTAGAAATGTGGGCGGAGCTTCCTCTAAAACAGTAGGAAAAGGAAAGTGTGTAATAATTCCTTAGCGGTGTAGAAATGTGGGCGGAGCTTCCTCTAAAACAGTAGGAAAAGGAAAGTGTGTAATAATTCATTAGCGGTGTAGAAATGTGGGCGGAGCTTCCTCTAAAACAGTAGGAAAAGGAAAGTGTGTAATAATTCATTAGCGGTGTAGAAATGTGGGCGGAGCTTCCTCTAAAACAGTAGGAAAGGGAAAGTGTGTAATAATTCAGTAGCGGTGTAGAAATGTGGGCGGAGCTTCCTCTAAAACAGTAGGAAAAGGAAAGTGTGTAATAATTCATTAGCTGTGTAGAAATTTGGGCGGAGCTTCCTCTAAAACAGTAGGAAAGGGAAAGTGTGTAATAATTCATTAGCGGTGTAGAAATGTGGGCGGAGCTTCCTCTAAAACAGTAGGAAAAGGAAAGTGTGTAATAATTCATTAGCGGTGTAGAAATGTGGGCGGAGCTTCCTCTAAAACAGTAGGAAAGGGAAAGTGTGTAATAATTCAGTAGCGGTGTAGAAATGTGGGCGGAGCTTCCTCTAAAACAGTAGGAAAAGGAAAGTGTGTAATAATTCATTAGCTGTGTAGAAATTTGGGCGGAGCTTCCTCTAAAACAGTAGGAAAGGGAAAGTAAAAGTAACTGGAACTACTTTTCGACTGTGTTGCTTCAAAGATAAATAAAACCCCGTAAGAACAGTTTTAGTAAGACTTTCTCATCCTCTTCATCGTCTTCATCCTAACACCTGTGCTGTTATAGTGGAACAGCCAGAGTTTATAACTTGTTATAAATTCACATATTTCAGTCATTTATTCACACAATTTATTCACTCAGTTATAACGGAGTTTCTGGTCATCAGGTTTTCCGTCCTGCAGGAAAAGGAGATAAAAGTGTTCCTTGACTGTTTTGCTGGATCGGTTTCAAAGTTTTCATTTTCTTTGATTTGCACTGAAGAGCACGACTGGAATGAGCAGATCTTCACTTTGCACAGTATGAATGTTGTTTGTCTCTCTCTCTCTCTCTCTCTCTCTCTCTCTCTCTCTCTCTATCTCTCTCTCTGAATAAAGGGCTGGTGTGTGAGGTCGAGTGACCCTCGAAATCTGCCCCCCCACACCCTGCACCCTTCACACACTCTACCTGTTCACTCTGTCCCCACGGAGCTCATCCCAGGACAGGTGAGCTCTTTCTCTCTCCCTCTGCTCGCTCACCCACTGCATGCGCTTTCTTCCTGCACTCTTTTATCCTGTTCTCTGCATGAAGCTCACTCAGAACTGTGGGGCATTTATGAGGGTCTGATTTAGTGCAAGGATGCAGCGTAGAATATTAACTAGGACAGAATAGAAAACATTAGTCCATAAACAACCTCCATAAACACTCCTATACACTAGAATAGGAGATATCAGTCCATAAACAACCTCCATAAACACTCCTATACACTAGAATAGGAGATATCAGTCCATAAACAACCTCCATAAACACTCCTATACACTAGAATAGGAGATATCAGTCCATAAACAACCTCCATAAACACTCCTATACACTAGAATAGGAGATATTAGCCCATAAACAACCTCCATAAACACTCCTATACACTAGAATAGGAGATATTAGTCCATAAACAACCTCCATAAACACTCCTATACACTAGAATAGGAGATATTAGTCCATAAACAACCTCCATAAACACTCCTATACACTAGAATAGGAGATATTAGTCCATAAACAACCTCCATAAACACTCCCATACACTAGAATAGGAGATATCAGTCCATAAACAACCTCCATAAACACTCCTATACACTAGAATAGGAGATATTAGTCCATAAACAACCTCCATAAACACTCCTATACACTAGAATAGGAGATATTAGTCCATAAACAACCTCCATAAACACTCCCATACACTAGAATAGGAGATATTAGTCCATAAACAACATCAATAAATGCTCCTATACACTAGAATAGGAGATATCAGTCCATAAACAACCTCCCTAAACACTCCTATACACTAGAATAGGAGATATCAGTCCATAAATAACCTCCCTAAACACTCCTATACACTAAAATAGGAGATATCAGTCCATAAACAACCTCCCTAAACACTCCTGTACACTAGAATAGGAGATATTAGTCCATAAACAACCTCGATAAACACTCCTATACACTAGAATAGGAGATATCAGTCCATAAACAGCCTCAATAAACACTCCTATACACTAGAATAGGAGATATCAGTCCATAAACAACCTCCATAAACACTCCTATACACTAGAATATGAGATATTAGTCCATAAACAACATCAATAAATGCTCCTATACACTAGAATAGGAGATATTAGTCCATAAACAACCTCCATAAACACACTTATACACTAGGAGATATTAGTCCATAAACAGCCTCAATAAACATTCCTATACACTAGAATAGGAGATATCAGTCCATAAACAACCTCCATAAACACTCCTATACACTAGAATAGGAGATATTAGTCCATTAACAACCTCAATAAACACTCCTATAAACCAGAATAGGAAATATTAGTCCACAAAGACCCTCAGTAAACACTCCTATATACTAGAATATGAGATATTAGTCGTCAATCAACCTCAATAAACCCTCGTATACACTAGAATAGGAGATATTAGTGTATAAATAACTTTAATAAATGTTCTTTTATGTTAGAATATGACACATTAGTCTATAATATATGCTTAAATGTGGGATAGTTTTGAGGCAAAAATATAGACAAATGTATCTGTAATACAAATACATTAATATTAGTGTGTTTTGAGGATCAGGATCAGTTAAAGTATTCTTTAAGTAAAACACGCTACAGTGTAACACCTCACACTCCTGCTTACTCCAGTGGGAGCTGAATAAAAGTGACTGTGTTTATTTTCCAGGCCATGAACTACTCCAACCCCATCTATGCGAAGATGTACACGGACGGTCAGCAGTGTCGGAAACCCGTCCTCCGACTGAACGACAGGAGAGACCTGCTCCCAAAGAGACTGGAGACGGCCATCCGCGAAACAGCCGCTTAACCTAGCTTTTACACAAAGTTAGCTTATTTTTTTCTAAAGAGCTGTACAGAGTGTACAAAAGACACTTTTTATATGTCTGATCCGGTCCGGGCGACTGATGTTCTCGGTTTCGTTTATCTGTTGTCACGTCTGCATCGCCACACGGAGAAGTTTGGACTCACGGTTTCCTGAAACGCCTCTGTTGTTTCCTTTTGACGTGAATGCACTCTACAGTACTACAGTAAGCTGCTCAGCCTGACCGGACTTTACGTCCCTGTGAAGACTGTTTAAAGACTTTATGTAGGTTTTATTTAATGTTACATCCATGACCGCCCAGGGTGGCGTCATCACCACGGCATAGATATCGTATTCCCAAGTTGCCTCTACCTTTTCCTAGTACTACAGATAAGAGACACATATTTAACAGATAATATTCACATAGCACAGATTTTATTTTTGATATCACTGCAGATGTGATAGCTATGCTACTATTAGTTATCAGACGTATATGAATACTCTTTATACTGTAGCTTTTCAATAAGGCCAAACCAAAAGAGAGTCCACTTGTAGTCGTTAGGTCTTTTGTTTTTAACGAACGGAACCTGCAAACGTTTTATTTAATTGCATTAAAATGTCTATACGCAGCCGAATCTTCAGCGATGTACACGTTTAACTCACGTTCACTGATATTTGATGACTGAGTGTAAAATGTTCTCATCTCTACCTTAACAAATGTAAACACTCGGAACTGGAAAAAAAAGCCGTTTTATAATTTTATATTTGATTTATATGTCCGGTTGGTAACGTATCAATGTTGTACTTTTATACAGTTGTACAGTACGTTGGGTTCACTGGTCCCAGTTCAACCCAGGTAGCAATACAAGTGTTTAAATGATGAATGCTAAAGTAAGGAAGCATAAAACTGATATATTTTATGGAAACTATATGTGAAACTCATTATGTAACTAATAATGTTGTCACTGTCAGATCAAAACCTTGAAAAAAGTCATTTCACAGGAGAAGGAAAAAATGTTCTTTGTGTAAGTTAAAACAACACTATGTAAGATTTGGGGATTTGGAGACCTCTCTGGTGGAAATGTGTAACTGCACACAACAAGCAGAACATTTTGTAATGTCGCTTGTGCTTTGGACCCCCACAAGTGGATGAATCTGCCTTTTGCGAGTGAGTTGAAAGAGAATTCGAAGAGAACTGAGTAAAAACTTGGTGAAGGATGTGAGTAAATTATCCAGTGGCGGCTCCTGCCAAATCTCGCAACGATGGCAGGTGCCATTTAGCATAAACACAGATTTCTCTTTAAGCTACACACTGTACAGTATTTTTAGACAGTTATATTCAAGAGTTCACTGCAAATGATTCTTGAATAAAATTATTTTGGTGCTACAATGACTGAACAATGAACTGTAGTCATCAATAGATAAACAATCACCTATCAGTTCACCCTCACAAACACCTTTGAACATGGAGAGAGACCAGCTTTACCATTAATCAAATAAAATTAAGTCTTCACTCTCACAATAATTTGACATTTTATTTCCGGTGCAGCAGATCTAGAACATTTTTTGTAGCTAACTGATTAAACAAAGATATAAACGTAGGACAGGCTAGTAGTGCTTACTACAGTTGCAGTGCACATCGCATAGTAACCACTAGGTGGCACTAGATTGCTAGATGCCAGGGCAGATTCAACCTCAAAATGTTGTGCAACGTTTTTCTTCGGTTTCTGGGTTGATCGACTAAGGCAGTCAACTATGAATGCGGCCAATGCAGCTTGGTGTTTGCAGTAGTTGAAGACTTTAGGAGGCGTATTTTGAAGTATTAAACACGTATTTAAACCAGGATCCGAAAAGTCGGCTGCCATAGTTGCAAAGCTTGCGTAACACAACAGAATCGCCACCGTTTTTATTTGAATAAACTAGCTACCCCAGTTATCCCTACACCAGGGGCACCTTCGATCTCAGAACATTGTGGAACGTTTTGCTTCGGTTCCCGGGTTGATTGACGAATGCAGTCCTCTGCAAATGCACTTGGTGTTTGCAGCAGTTAAAAACATATTTTAAAGTATTAAACATGTATTCAAACCTGTTTCATCAGGATCCGAAAATTCAAAAAGAACGCCAAGACAGGCCGTCTCAGCTGCCATAGTTGCAATGCTTGCGTAACACAACAGAATCACCACTGTTTCTGTTTAAATAAATGTTTTGTTGCATTTTGTTGACGTTGAACGCAGCCCTGGTTGTGTATAACACAAGAATTAGTGCTGGTCCTCCCGGGAACCATACAGCTCGCATTGCAGTGCCTACAGTTCGGAAAAACGTATTAATATGAGAGTCTATCAGAGCAATCTGGGGTATTTTTATAACCAGACCGGAATCACCCAGATGGTACTGTACGGAACACAACTAGACGCTGATTGATGGTATTCAGGGGCAGGACAAACTGTCTAGAACAGCCCAGCTAGTGCCACAGCTCCCTCTTTGGTGGGGCGTCGCCCAATCACCCCTAGGAACAAACTGCCCCTGGAATTGTCTACGATTATCATCATATCTTCATCAGTATGATGTTGATTTTGGGATCATTAGAGGCCGAAACATCGAGCCAGACCTTCTTTTTGAGTCTGTGTGTGACGTTCATACGTAAAGACGTACGACGTGGTGTGAAAAACTCGCCGCCTCTGACAAAAAATACTACATAGTGCTGCTTTAATATAACAATATTTTATTTGAAGTTATTTGGGACTTTCTTTGGTTTGATTGTCATGATGTTTTGACAGTGGTAGTCAGTGTTTTCCAATTATGTAAAAACATAAAAACACAATTCAACGTTTTGTTCTGACAGTGATTATATACATATATAACCAGCTGTGTATTACATAAATTGTGTAATTGTCCTGTTTATGCTTTTGCATTTGTCTTTTATCTACACACGTATTGCATTAACCTGATATGACTTTGGACCAGTGACTCTAGATATAAAATAAACCAAATTTCCTGACCACTATGAGTGTGTGGAATACATTTCTTTCCCATTGTGTTATTCCAGAACTGAATTCCGGAATTCAAGACTGAACTTCTGTGATTCCTGCTGACGTTGTAGTTTATTCTTCCTGAAGTCTCATTTCTTAGATTTAGTAAAATTCCCAGAAATGATAACATGAGTAGAAACACTACCAGAGCGACGTTCAGTGTAAACAGTGTATTTTTGTAGGATGTTTGAAGGTCTTGCTTAAAAAGAACTGTTCACAGCGGTGGTGATAGGAACCAGACGTCCACCTCTAAAAGCTCCCTCACAGAAAGTTCCTACATGAAATGGTTATGAATTCACTGCCTGATGACTGAGACACTGTTTTATGATCGTTTAGAGAACTTAAACTCCATTCATGGTGGAGGGATACATGCAGGGCGCTGTGAGGCAAAATAGTCCCCAAAGAAACTTATTATTTCAGATTTTCCACTATTTTCCATCATCAACATTCCATATAAACAGTCTAACTAAACTACTCTGAAATGACTAACAAGTTCTAGATATTAATTATCTGTGACGTTCTGTGTAATTACTGTGTAATAATGCTGGGTAAAATAATAGTACGTACCCAGACAGTCTTTATAAACTATACTGAAAAGACTAACAGGTTCTACCACTTTGTCTTTTCTGATAAATATACTGATATTGAAATCTTGAGGACATTCACATAGTGTTGTATCAGATCGGAACCATATCTGATTATTTCTTTATGTTTTCAGCTCAGCAGCCTTTTATCATTCATTCATTCCAAGAGCAATGAAGTGGCTAATCCACATGGTGTGGACTGCACACCATGTAGCCCTGTTCTTGCTTTTCCTGGAAGTCACAATAATATTGTTGAGCCTTTTTAGAAAAGGAACCCCAGTTTTTAAGCTCACTCTTCACTTTAGGGTCACAGGCCTTCTTTCATCTGCATGGTGACCGTTTTTTGCTGGGACTGTCGCCAAGTTACGGAGGGAACAACATCAGAGAAGTGTAACTTGTTTTTCCTGTAGTAGTTCAGCAAGTTGGCCTGTTTTTCTTTCTGTTTCCATGCATCAGACTTATTAAGACATTTGCTATGGTCTGTTTATTCTTATATTCTGTGGATACACCCAAACATATGTACATACAAAACATGTTTTTGGAAGAGTTTGCTAAGTAGTGTTGTCATTATTCGTTATATATTCTTTTATACAATAAGCACTGTAATGATTATGCAGCTAAAAAGTGATTCATGATGCTTTGCTTGTTTTAAGAATCTCTGCTTCTTCATTCCCGAGGTTTGCCTGAAATTACCTTGCGGGTTTTTGCACGGGCCTGGACTGAGTGGTTTGGTGTGAAATAGGTAAGAAAACTGTAAAAATAAATGGTAAACAAAGGCTGCGTTTACACAGCAGGTAAAAGTGGCCCGAATCTGATTTTCTCACCAAATCAGAATTTTTTGTTTGGCTGTTCAGATTATCTTTTAAATGTGATCTGTATGCGACATCAGTCTGAACAGATCAGCTCCTAAACTGACCAGCATGCGCAAAAGAACAGAGCTTCACGTTCCGGCTCATCCAGAGGTAAACAATCACGACTATGAACGTAAGCCAGTCCACTCCCAGAGGGTCCAGTTTCATCTTCGCTGGCATCACAGGAGCCATCATGAAGCTTCACTGACTGACAGCTGGGCTCATCACCCAGAATATGTTCAAGTTCGCCGTAAAAAGTGCGGTTTTTTGGCCACGGCCACTTCTTTGGTTCGTGTCCTTGGATTCTTTAAACTTTTTTTTTTTGCATTGCCACCTATCAGATACATATCGGATGTCAGTACCACATATGAAAGCGTCTCATATCGGAATTGAAAAATTTGCTGTTTACACTGACACACAGAGAACTGTGGCACATATAAGGAAAAAGACCAGATTTGAGCCACTTTTACCTGCAGTGTGAACAAAGCCAAAAGCTGCTGCCGGTGTTGTATCTGATTCAGTTCCCCCTCAAATTCACGTTCCCTTTGACAAATCAGGTCTTCGGGTGTGCCGCATTCACTGAGCTGATAACAGAACCACTGGAACTACGGAAAGCAAAAAGGCTCAAAAAATGATTGGACGGCCACGTGTTTTCACCCAAGATAAAACGGCATACTCGAGAGCCTGGATACAACACCGGCATTAGCTGTGTTGAACAACTGTAGCTACAGGCTAGTAACTACAAAAGCACATTAGCTCACGCGCATTGATCTCAGTTGAGATGCGGTTTTGAAAGGAAACACAGAAAAGATCCTGGAGTAAACGTTTGTATAAAAAAATGTTTTAGGCCAAAATTTTGAAACAAATCTATCACAAAACAATTTTTCAGGTATCAAGCAACGCATTTATAATCGTTTTAGGTAATAACTTAATGGGACGTAGCTTTTAGAGCCATTAATGCTTCGGATGTCTGGTTCCTAGTACTACAATGGTGAACAATTCTGACTCAGTTTCTCTAGAAAGGCACGTTTCACACCAAACCACTCTGAATGATTTTGTTCACATCATTGAATGATGAAGTAATTTTGCAAAATCGGTGAAGTTCCCCTTCCCCTAAAGGTCAGTAGATGGCAAAACTGTGGAACCTCAAGATAAAGTGCTATGCAAGCTAAATGAGCTACTGGTCACCTACTATTCCAGCTCTAGCAACTCGACCACACATCTGGAAAATATGTCCCCCAAACACATCAGATTCAGTTCCTCCTCAAATTCACATTCCCCCTGATCAACCACAGCCACTGAAACAATGGAAAGCGAAATGGTTGAAAAGTCTTATGCTTCAATTTAATAATTCCGTCGGCACAGATTTACACCATTTTTTACTTTCTGTAGCTGCAGTGTTCTTTGGTGCTGATTTCTTCAGTGAACGCTGGGGGCTTAATTAGTGAATTTTGAGGGGGAACTGAGTCTGATGCAACACTCTTGTTGTACTGGTTTGCCTTCATATGAACATAAAGCACAAAAATATATATTCTAATGGTTCAAATCTGTGTTTTGAAGAAGGAATAATCAAACGTTCAATCAGCCTATCAGATGATTAGTATCATTAGGTGTATATATTATATATCACTTACTTTACTAAGGTAAAATAAGATAGTGTATCAGTCTGCAATCCCTTAACTCTCATATTGACGGAGATATTAACTAATCTATATACTACAACAGCATGATAGAATCCCTGAAAGTCAGTTATGGCTTTTGGTTTTGGTGCCACCCCAAGATTTTCAGTGACCCCAATTCATCAACAAACCTACATCTAGAGTGAGTTAACAATCTCAAAACCATTTATTTTTGATGTGCATGAAAAGTTGAGTGTGGCTACAGGTAACCTATTCAATAAGCAGAGAGAGATCATAAACAGACGGACATTCAGGAGCTTTAAGGTCATTTAGAGCTTTAAAAACCAGCAGCAGAGCTTTAAACTCTCTCTATCAGACCCAGGCGGTCAGTGCAGTGTGTAAACGGGGTGATGAGCTCTCTGTGTTGGTGCTGTGAGGATCCGTGCTGCTGCGTTCTGTACGGGTTCTAGAGGATGGACTGTTTTCTCCAGTAAGAAGACCATTACAGTGATCAACTCTGCTGAACAAACGCAGCAGCGAGTTTCTCTGCGTCGCTCTGAGAGAGAAAAGAACTTGATTTTCTCACAGAATGAAAAGCTGCTTCAGTGACTGTGTTTACATGCATTATTAAACCGAGTCTAAGATCACACCCATCTAAATCTCATTACACCACTTGACTTGTTTAACACGTTTTTCAAATATACATATCTTCTTTATATGACCAGGAGAACACAGATCCAGACCAGTGTGTTCGAGTCACGACTTCTCAAAAGATGAACGTCCTAAAGGATTTGTTTCTCAGTCTTAAAGGAGAGATACTGAAGTCTCCTCTCCACACTTCAGTTCCATTCAGCTTCATCCTGATGGGCGTGGAAAAGGTGATGGAGTTTGAGCTTTCGTGCCCCTGCAAGCCTGAGGCGAATGTTCGGTTTGCATTGTCCATGTTTGTTAGTCCTGCTCTGTTCGCCTTCACCATAATGATGTATCTTACAAATCCATGGAAACATCGCCGGTGCTGCTCATGTGGATGCCATTCTGTGAGGAATCTTTTTGCTTGCCTGATACCATCAGCCGTCTGGATTATTTTGTTATTTTTGGATGGTCATTATGTGGCCTGTGGGATGACCTACTGGGAAGGAAACTATGTCTTGAGGGATGAGGGAAAGCCTCCTATGAAATGGTGCGAACGTAATACTACACAGGAATCAAAGGAGAAAGATTTGTCTCGGCTACGCTTTGCACAGTCACAGGTAAGAGCTGACGTCTTTATTTATTTATTTATTTATTTTTCGTAAATATCCACTTACATTTCCCAGCCTTGGGCTTGGAGTACGGCCAGTCCTGCATGTTTTTTTTTTTTTTTTCTTCTGCAACACATCCACTTTAACTCCGGATGGGTTTGTAAAATACCTGACTAGTCAGATGTGCGAGTTTCCTGGTAAACTAAACGCTAATGTGCAGGTCAAGGGGTACCTCAGGAACAGGATTGGGAACCACTGATTGGAACCAAGATCGCTCTGAGTGCTTCTCATAGTCATACTAACAGATCTTCACTGTAGGCTTCTGACAGTCACTGACATTCATGGTTTTCTCTTCTACCAGTAGTGACTGGTGTTCACTGGTAACAGCAGGGTTTAAAATACAGGGGGTCCTGGGGGGTCTGGCATTCCCTAATATATTTTTTGGTCATCTTGAATGCTTCAAAATCAAGATCTGAAGTTATTCTGTCCATTTAGGAAAACTAGACACTCAAATACACATTCAGGGAAAGCTCATTGTTTGTCCTACAACCCTATTTCCAAAAAAAAAACGCTGGGATGCTGTGCAAAATGTAAATAATAACAGAATACAGTGATGTGCAAATCATTTAAACTCTGTATTTAACTGGAAACAGTCCAAACTATCAATTGTTGAAACAGAAATTTTATTGTTTTTTGAAAATTATTTGCCCATTTTGATTTTGATGCCAACAACACATTCAAAAAAGTTGGGACGGGGGCCTGTTTACCACTGTGTCTCATCACCTCTTCTTTTAACAGCACTCTGTAAGTGTTTGGGAACTGAGGAGACACTGCTGTAGTTTTGAAAGTGAAATGTTTTCCTGTTCTTGCTTAATACAGGATTTCAGTTCAGGGTTCTCCTCTATTTCAAAATGTGCCACATGTTTTCAGTGGGTGACAGTTCTAGACTGCAGGCAGGCCAGTTTAGCACCCAGACTCTTTTAATACGGAGCGATGCTGCTGTAACACGTGCAGGATGCGAGTTTACATTGTCTTGCTGAAATACCATCACAGACACTGGCTTTTGAACTGTGCACTGATAACAAGCCAGATGGTCCCTCTCCTCTTTAGCCCGGAGGACACAGCATCCATGATTTTCAAATGCTGATTCTTCGGTCCACAGAACAGTTTTCCAAATGAGCTCCAGCCCAGAGAAGGGGGCAGTGTTTCTGGATCCTGTTTATATCTTTTTTTTTCTTTGCATGGTAGAGTTTTAACAGCATTTGTGGATGCAGCGATGAACTGTTTTCACAGACAGTCTTTTTCTGGATTCTCAGAATCTTTTAATAATATTATGTACCATAGATGATGAAATCCCAAAGTTCTTTGCTATTTTATGTTGAGAAACGTTATTCTTGAATTGTTTCAAGAATGAGTCTTTCACAGAGTGGTGAACCACTGAAAGCCTCAGCCTCTCTGAGATGCTCTTTTATACCCAGTCATGTTAATGACCTGTTGTTAATTAACCTAATTAGTTGTGAGAAGTTCCACCAGGTGTTGTAACTTTACCAGTCTTTACCTGTGCCAACTTTTTAAAAACGTTTTGCAGGCATCAAAGTTTCAAATGGGCACATATTTAAAAAAAAATAAAAAATACAATTAATAACATTAAGGTTAAGGTTAGGATTAGGGACAGGGTTAGGGTTAGGATTAGGTTTCAGGTTGAGGTTAAGGTTAGGATTAGGGACAGGGTTAGGGTTAGGGTTAGGATTAGGTTTCAGGTTGAGGTTAAGGTTAGAGTTTGGATTAGGGTCAGGGTTAGGTTTTGGTTAATGGAGGTACCATATTAAGTCTACTTCATGTAACATAACAGTCCATCTACTTAATGTAAGTAATGTATCAACAGTACATTTTTAAGATGCGTGTTCAGACGCTTCATTACTGCTACTGCACTGATATGTTATTGATGTGTTACTGATAATCTGTTGAGAGTTTATTAATCATCTACAAAGACCACTCCAAATAGTGTTATCAAAAGTGCTGTATAAATAAACTCTGACTTGACTTAATCCCTCTTCTCTTACTGTTCAATCTAGATTGTCGGTTTTGGTCTGCTGTGTCTCAGCTGTGTTTTGGCCCTGTGTAATTTGTGTTGCTGTCGAGCCTGAGACCCACAGTACAACCAGCAACATCTGGAAGAAACTACAGAGGAGAAACCCCCAGAGGTCTACTCGTTACCTTCTTACTGAAGCCGTCCTGGGTTCAGATGACAAAATGTTTTTTTGTTCAATCATTCAATGATGATGTTCAGCTTAGTTTAGTGTTTTCAAGTAAACTAATAAAGTGTACTTTCATACAAAATGCATAAAGAAATACTAAATGTTGAAGCATGATCCATGTTTATTATGCACACACTTCTTCTCCATACCTGTTTTAATAGTGCAACAAAAACATGAACATTTAAACAAGTAGAATTATGACAAGCAGTCTTTACACTTATTAAAGTAAACAATGCTGCTTCAGTAATATAGTCAAAACGATACAACAATAAGCACGTCTTGATATTGGGAAAGAAAAATAAAGGCTAGGCTGCATCGAAAGTGTTTTTGGGTTCCTTCAGTTGCTAAAATGCCTTTTATGTTTAGTTCGAGTTACAGGCTGTTTTCAACAATCGTTCCTTTATCATCTCTCTCAAAAGCAAAGTACTTGGCTGTGCAGGTTCTGCTGATTTTCTTCTAGATTAGCATTTCAATGCCTGTAATTTTGTTTTGCTCTTTTGTTTATGTTCCCAAGTTGTCTTCAGTGTGGAACCAATTTCAGCTTCTTAAAAATGATGCTTCTTCACGGTTCTTTAGTAAAGAACATGCTTCTATATACACTCTTAAAAAAGATGGCTATTCAAGGGTTCTTTTGTGAAGAAAGTGCTTCTATAGAACCAGGGACACTCAAAGAACTCTTTGCATGATTAAAGGGTTCTTTGCATCGCGAAATGGTTCTTCAGATTGACAGAGAATGTGTTGTAGATGAAAATGGTTCTATATAGCACCAAAAAAGGGTTCTTCTATTGTAGCAAGCTTGATAATGTAACAGCAGAGGAACCCTTTTTGGTGCTATATAGGACCCTTTTTTAAAAAGGTTCTATACAGAACTATCCACAACACATTCTCTGTCAATCTGACGAACACTTTCTCAGTGCAAAAGAACCCTTTAATCATTCAGAGGATTCTTTGAGTGTTTATAGTTTGATATAGAGCTATTTTCTTTACTAAAGAACCCTTGAAAAAACATTTTTTTAAAGAACGTAGAACCGTGAACACCCAAAGAACCCTTTGCATGATTAAAAGGTGCTTTGCCTGGTAAAAGTGTTCTTCAGATTGATGGAGAATGTGTTGTATATGGTTTTATATAGTACCCAAATGGGTTCTTCAATTGCTACAAGCCTGATATCAAAACAATAGAAGAACCAATTTTGGTGCTGTAGAGAACCCTTTTCAAAAAAGGCTTGTTATAGAACCATCTACAGCACATTCTCCATCAATCTGAAGAGCTGTTTCACAGTGCAAAGAACGCTTTAATCATGCAAAGGATGCTTTGAGTGTTCATGGTTCTATAAAGACCTAAAGAACCTTCATTAAGTGACCACTGTACTGTACAAAACCGGTTGGGTACATTTTTTTGCTTGTACTTTTTACTTCAACTTGATGCCAAAGTGTTCTTGTGGCATCAAATATGAATGTTATTCTTCAGTTATTAAATTATTTTCTACCAATTAAAATACATTAATACTAATTAAATATTCTCATTTCTAAAGTTTTTGAAAGTGTAATTGTTGTCACTGACGCTGCCTGTTTGACCTGTTCTATAAATAACCATGAGTACTGGTCATAAGGAAATAAATAAATTAATTAATTAATAATTACTTATATAGTAATTGAAATATCTGTTATACTAAAGTGCTGAAACGGCAGATTGGTATGCGTTTTCCTCACTTCGACCAAAGTTCTAGACGTTGGGTCTTGTGTATCATCCACACTAGCAAAGATTTTACTTCTTCTCTCTACACTCTTTAAATAGATGGTTCTTCAAAGGGTCTTTGGTAAAGAAAATTGTTCTATTTAGAACCATGAAAACTCATGAACGCATCCTGAAAGCGTTCCTCTGATTAATGGAGAGTGTGTTTTAGATGGTTCTATATAGAATCTCTTAGAAAATGGCTCTATATAGCACCAAAAAGGGTTCTTCCATTGCTTCAAGCCTGACATCGAAACAGTTGAAGAACCAATTTTGGTGCTATATAGAACCTTTTCAAAAAGGTTCATCATAGAGTCATCTACAACACATTCACCATTAATCTGAAGAACCACAGTGCAATGAACCCTTTAATCATGCAAGGGGTTCTTTGAGTGTTCATGGTTCTGTGTAGAACCCTTGAAAGAACATCTTTTTTAAGTATGTAGAACATGAACACTCAAAAAACTCTTTGCATGATTAAAGATTGATGGAGAGTGTTTTGTTAGATGGTTCAATATAGAACTTTTTAGAAACTGGTTCTATATAGCACCAAAAAGGGTTCTTTTATTGTTGTGGTGTCAACCTTGTAACAATAGAAGAACCCTTTTTTGGTTCTGTATAGAAGCCATTTCATAAAGGTTCTATATAGAACCATCCAGAGCGCACATAAGATGTGGTATGTGCTTTAAATTTTATTTACTTTCTTTTTGATATAATTATATAATAATTTTCATAGTATGAAATATGCTTGTCACAGAGCTCTAATCCACACTACTGTGCTTTATCCATACAATGCTTGCTTCCTCCATTGTCCTTTAAGTAGCCCCTTTGAGTGGTTGTCATGTTTTACCTGTGGTTCTCCTTTTGCATTGTCATGTTTCCGACTTCCTTGTTTTTCCAGTTCCTCCCTCTAGTTTCAGTTTAGGCTGTTATCTGCTTTAGATCTCTCCTGCTTGTCTCTTATCTACTGTGCCATCTTGAGGGCAAAGGGATCTTCATGTGGTGTGAAAGGTTACAGAGCGAGTAGGTCCAACAAACCTTTGAACAGACAATAAAGGCATAAAGAATAAAAAATAGAATGAAATTGATGTTAAAATGAAAAGTCAAAACTTGTTGCAACCTTTCACAAACCTTGTTTTTAGAACACGTCCAGAATGAAAATTACTGCTTTTTCCCACTGATTCTCCTCCTCAAATCTGTCTTTAAAGACTGACCCTCTTTAGAGATTGAACCTCTTTAGAGACGGAACCTCTTGAGAGACTGAATCTCTTCAGAGACTGAACATCTTTAGAGACAGAATGTCTTTAGAGACGGAACCTCTTTAGAGACGGAACCTCTTTAGTGACTGAACATCTTTAGAGACGGAACCTCTTTAGTGACTGAACCTCTTTAGAGTGAACCTCTAGAGACTGAACCTCTTTAGTGACGGAACCTCTTTAGTGACTGAACATCTTTAGAGACGGAACCTCTTTAGAGACGGAACCTCTTTAGTGACTGAACCTCTTTAGTGATTAAACCTCTTTAGAGACTGAATCTCTTTAGTGATTAAACCTCTTTAGAGACTGAACCTCTTTAGTGATTAAACCTCTTTAGAGACTGAACCTATTTAGTGGCTAAATATCTTTACTAACTGATCCAATTTAGAGACTGAACCTCATTAGGGACTGAACCTCTTTGAACCTCTTTAAAGATTGAACCTCTTTGAAGATTAACATTTTTTTGAGATTGGTCTTTCTTTAGAGACTGAACCTCTTTAGTGACTGAACCTCTTAAAGACTGAACATTTTAATTGACTGAACCTCTTTAGAGACTGAACCTCTTAAAGACTGAACATTTTAATTGACTGAACCTCTTTAGAGACTGAACCTCTTTAGTGACTGAATCTTTTAGTAACTGATTTTCTTTATCACCTGAACCTCTTTAGAGACTGAACCTCTTAAAGACTGAACATTTTAATTGACTGAACCTCTTTCGAGACTGAACCTCTTTAGAGACTGAACCTCTTTAGTGACTGAACCTTTTAGTAACTGATTTTCTTTATCACCTGAACCTCTTTAGAGACTGAAACTCTTTAGTGACTGAACCTTTTTATTGACTGAACCTCTTTAGAGACTGAAACTCTTTAGTGACTGAACATTTTAATTGACTGAACCTCTTTCGAGACTGAACCTCTTTAGTGACTGAACCTTTTTATTGACTGAACCTCTTTAGAGACTGAAACTCTTTAGTGACTGAACATTTTAATTGACTGAACCTCTTTAGAGACTGAACCTCTTTAGTGACTGAACCTTTTTAGTGACTGAACTTCTTTAGAGACTGAAACTCTTTAGTGACTGAACCTCTTTAGTGATGGAACCTCTTTAAAGACTGAACCTCTTTAAAGACTGAACATTTTAATTGACTGAACCTCTTTAGAGACTGAACCTCTTTAGTGACTGAACCTCTTTAGTGACTGACCCTCTTTAGAGACAGAACCTCTTTAGAGACTGGACCTCTTTAATGACAGAATCTTGTTAGTGTATTTATAATTACATACACCATTTTCTACCAGTGACCATCAATGTCAAAGAAAAAACTTGCTGCTGCTCTTGAACAACACCCAAAGATACTTAAACCTTCCACCTGGGGCAGGTCCTCTCCCCTTACCTGTAGGGGGCATGCCATCCTTTTCTGGCCGAAGACTATGGAGTTGCTGCTCCGTATACCAGTAGTTTCACCGTCTCTAAAGAGGTTCAGTCTATTGCTAAGCCATTGCTATGGTGTCCCAGGTAGTGCCTAAGGTGTTGCTAGGCCATTGCAGTGGTGGCCCAGGTGGTTGCAAAGGTGTTGCTAGGCCGTTGCAGTGGTGGCCCAGGTGGTTGCTAAAGTGTTACTAGGCCATTGCTATGGTGTCCCAGGTGGTGGCTAAGGTGTCTTTTGCCTCGGTCCTGCTTCTGTTGCACTCACCATCATGCCACGCCGTTTTTCAGAGGAGCCAATCCCTTGCCTGATTCCACCGGCTGTGTGGGTTACTTTTGTTGCTTTTGGACGGCCGGTATGTGGCCTGTATGTTCGCAGACTGGGAAGGAAATTATGTTTCTGGTTGTTTTATTTTGTTTCTATGTTTTATTCAGTCCTGCATTGGCAGTGATTATCTCAGTGATCGTCACACATAATCCTTGTAAATATGGAATGATGTAGCGACCAAGACAAAACCGAATCCAAAGGATGTTGAGACATTAATGCTCTCGAGACCAAACTCAAGTGCTACAACACTGGAATACGCATTGGAAGCCGGCCTTTCTGAAAACTTCCCAGACCAAATCCAGTTCCGGGTCTCTGTTCCGACCGAACTCCTGATCCTGACACCAGTGCAGTGCCTGCCCCAGGGTCAGCCCCTTCTCCTGCCTCCAGGTCAGTCATGTCTCTAGCTTTAATGCCAGCTTACGTTTTAGTCCTCTATCTCTTTCTTCCTCTCACCAATTTACAGACAGCTCATTCAGCCCTTGCCCCTGCCTCTAACCCTGCCTTAACCACCCCCAGTCCAGTTAAGGTCTCTTTCCCCACCTCTGTTTCTGTTTTTCATGCTCCTGGTCCTGCAGGAAGATCAGGTTTTGCCTTATGACCTGGGTATTGTTTGGTTCATTAGACTCATGAGTACCTTGCAGTGTGGGAGGCCTAAACGTGTATCTTCCATGGCTTGCCTACATTCAATTTTTTACCTACAGTTGATGACATTTTATAAACAAAGTTTTGCCTTTCAGTTCACTATGAACCTATTCCTGCCCCTAGCTCTAACTAGGGCTGTAGACTGGACCTTCTTTGTCAAGTCTAGAAAAAGTCCAAGACCACGACTAGTTAAGATTGAGTCGAAAGTGACCAGAGACCAAGCAAGACAGAGACATAAGCCTTGAAGGAATGATTCACCTAAAAATCAGCTGTATATAAAACCTCAAAAAATGAAGCCATTCTTTTCACTTTGGTGTGTTTTTGTTTAAACACCATTTTCTGTGGCTCTGCCGTCTTCTGTCTCTGCATATCATGGAAAAACAGTAGTCTGTGATTCCTCATTTTGCATGTCAGACAAATTACTTTTTGTGTCATCTAAGTGGTTCTTGGCCAAAGCTCGACTGTCTCTTTGGCTAATCCAGACGTTACCTGGTATAACCATAATATCAAACTGCGTGAAATAAATACTCTATACTCAATGGCGGCCAAAAATGTTTAATTTGTCTGTGTTTTCACACTTGTTCCTTATTTACTGATGTACTTTTAATTATTTTCAATACATTAACTTTATATATTAACCATACTTATATTTTTAATATAGTAACTTCAGCATGTGGACCTACATTTAGTAACCAAAAAAGTACACTACTGATGTCCTTTACTTTATTTGTACTTTAGATACTTTGGGTGAATATTTATGCAGAGGTATGCCCCCTGTATGCCTCCCAGTGGGGGTTTGCCATGCCCAGCCTACCGGGACGAGACCCCAGGGTCGTCCTAGGACCCGCTGGAGGGATTATATCTCCAAGTTGGCCTGAGAGCGGCTTGAGGTCCTCCAGAATGAGCTGGAGGAAGTTGCGGGGGACAGGGTCATCTGGGATTCTCTGCTCTCCCAGCTGCTACCTTGACCCTATTTTGACTAAGCGGTTAAAGCGGTTAATGATGATGATGATGATGCTCTTACCACTGAAACAAGGCTGCTTTGTGCAATACACTAAACCTTAAGGAATCTTTAAGGAAATTTCAGTTAAGATGCCAACAGCCACAGACTCTAGTCATGGTTCAATCTCAAAGTCAGTCTAAGGTGAAGCTCTGTTGGCAGCGATCAACTTTTTCCAACCTAGTGATGTCCCCTCTGCTCATTGTCCAGCCCTGATGCTTCTGTTTTACAGGCGAGAAATTGCTTTTTTTGTTTCTGGTAAACTCTGTGATTAAAAATCGTCCTGTGGATCTGCTCACTTTGTAGGCCCAGAAGTCCCAGCCTTAGCTGCCAAAGTCCCAGCTCATCCGATCCCTCTGGAGAATCCAAGCCGTCTGGCCAGTGAATCCTCTGCGCCCCTCCTTCCTTTGTCTCCATCGGATTCCCTGGGCCGGTTCTGTTCCCTGTTTCCAGTCCTGTGCCACTCTTTTTAAGTTTTTCATGTTTTAGTGAGTGGACAGTCAAGCCAACAAAGCCAACAAATATTTGGACATTGACAAAATTATTGTTAATTTAGCTAACATGGTTAAAAAATGAATAATGAATATGAGCTCAAAGTGCAGACTTTCAGCTTTAATTTGAAGGTATTTACATCTAAATTAGGTGAACAGCATCGGAATTACAACCATTTTCATACATAGTCTCCCTATTTTTAGGCTCAAAAGTAATTGGGCAAACTTGCATATTCATAACTGAAACTGTCCCTTTTAATAACTGTTCGCAATTCCTTTGCAGTCAATGACCGCATAAAGTTTACAACTAATGTACAACACCAGCTACTGGGTTTCTTCCCTGGTGATGCGTCCTGAATGCTCTTCTTTCAGCAGGCACATCATCAATAAATACAGGGGAACCAGTTTCACTGGCATCCATACACGCCCACGCCATGACACTACGTCCACAATGCTGGACAGATGAGGTCGTACGCTTTGGAAGCATCTTCCTGCCTTCTCACGGTAACACTTTCTATGAATGTCACGTTTGTAAGCATCTATAAACAAATTTATAACATGTTATAATGCATCATACGGCATTATAAACATGATTATAAACATTTATAAAAATGAATTACACTGGATTACACTTTATAGCCATGTTTATTATACATTATGAATTGTTAATATAATGCATTATAAATAGTGTTAATAACATGTTATACTGTCAGTGCCAAAGAAGCAGATTGTATTTACTGATTGATCTTAGATATTCTTATTTTTATTATTTAAAGTCTAATCTCGCAGTCTGATGAAAGATGGGTTTTTAGTTGATAGCATGTGTGATCTGCTGCTTGTTATGGATTCTCATCACGCTTAAATGAAAATGAATCGCTGGTGTAAATTTCCTTGCCACACTTTTGCTTCAGGAAGCTCGTACAGCTGAGGTTCAGCATGTTAAAGCAGTGTAATCCAGCTCTAATCTTCACCACGGAAACCTGGATCACTGAGTTTAACTCTCTTTAGTCAGTGAGTCTCTCTTCACCTTTATTCCAGCTTCCATTCTCTTCAGGAGACTCTCAGTTCCTCAAAGAATCTGCAGACACACCTCCAAAGTTCAGTCTTAGAAGCTGGTTGATCATTTTCTGAAGTAATCAAACTCATTCAGTGGTGTTGAGGTCTGGACTCTGGGGTGGTCAGTCCATCGTTCAGCTTCTTTGTTTGATGTGTCCGTCTCCTTTTCTCAGTGAGGTTCTTCTTGATCAGCTACACATCCTTTCAGACCCACAGCGCTGAGTCGTCTTCTCACAGTGGAAGGATGGACAGAAACACCTGTGGATGTTTTCAGATCTGAAGCAGCTTGATTTCTCCTCTCTCTCAGAGATGAAAGCTTTAATAGCATTAAAATATCTCTACACAGCCGAATCTTCAGCGATGTACATGTTTCACTCACATTCACTGATATTTGATGACTGAGTGTAAAAATAAAAAAAGCCGTTTTATAATTTATATTTGATTTATATGTCCGGTTGGTAACGTATCAATGTTGTACTTTTATACAGTTGTACAGTACGTTGGGTTCACTGGTCCCAGTTCAACCCAGGTAGCAATACAAGTGTTTAAATGATGAATACTAAAGCAGGGGTACATAAGACTGATATATTTTATTGAGATTGTACGTGTATCTCAGATTCTGTTGTCACTGTCTGAACCAAACCTTGTATCTCCAAAAAAAATAACTTAGCAAGTGAAGGAAAACACATTCGTCATCAATCTGAAGAACAATTTCACCATGCAAAGAAGAATTTAAGCATGAAATGGCTTCTATGTACAACACTGTTTCGAAAAAAGTTGGGATGCTGTGCAAAACGTAAATAAAACATAAAGGATTGACAAATTTAATTGACAATAGTATAGTAATAGACAACATATCAAACAGTGAAACTGAGAAATTTTATTGTTTTTTTATTCAATCTATTTTGAATTTGATGCCAGACTGGTGAAGTTGTGCTAACAGAAAACAACTGGTGGAACATCTTACAACTAAGTAGGATAATTGTCAGCAATTATATTAGCAATAATAAAATTGGGTATAAAAAGAGCATCTCAGAGTCTTTCACAAGTAAAGATGATGAGGGGTTCACCACTCTGTGAAAGACTGCACAGGCAAATAGTGCAACAATTCAAAAAGAGTGTTTCTAAATTTAAAACAACGAAGAACCCATCACCTATGGTACAGAATATCATTAAAAGATTCAAAGAATCCAGAGAAATTTCTGTATGTCAGGGACAAGGCTGAAACCAGTATTGTCTGGCCATGATCTTCATGATCTTTACACAACAATTCTACTGTGTAAATCACTGCATGGGCTCAGAAACCCTTCTGAAAACCACTGTTTGTGAACACAACTCATCACTGCATCCACAAATGCAAGTTAAAACTCTACCAGGCAAAGACAAAACCATGTATAAGCAGGATCCAGAAACACTGCCGCCTTCTCTGGGTCTGAACTCATTTAAGATGGACTAAGGCGAAGTGGAAAAGTGTCCTGTGGTCCATTGAATCAAAACTCTAAATTCTTTTTGGAAATCATGGACACTGTGTCCTCTGGGCTAAAGAGAAGAGGGACCGTCCAGCTTGTTATCCATCACAGTTCAACAGCCAGCATCCGTGATACTATGGGTGGGGGAGCATTAGTGCACATGGAATTGTTGACTTGCACATCTGTGAAGGCACCATTAATGCTGAATGATATATACAGATTTTGGATCAACATATGCTGCCATCCAGACGACGTCTTTTTCAGAGAAGGCCTTGATTATTTCAGAAAGACAATGTTAAACCACATTCTGCATGTATTACAGCAGCATTGCTCTGTATTGAAAGAGTCTGGGTGCTAAACTGACCTGACTGCAGTCCAGACCTGTCACTGCTGAAAACATTTGGTGCATTATGAAATGTAAAATACGACAAATGAGCCCCAGAACTGTTGAGCAGCTGAAATCCTGTATGAAGCAAGAACAGGAAAACATTTCACTTTCTAAACTACTACAGTGTCTCCTCAGTTCCCAAAGGCTTACTGAGTGTTGTTAAAGAAGAGGTGATGAAACACAGTGGTAAACAGGCCCCTGTCCCAACTTTTTTGGAATGTGTTGCAGGCATCAAATTCAAAAGGGCATACATTTGTCAAAAAAACAACATTTCTCAGTTTTATCATTTGATAAGTTGTCTTTGTACTATTTTAGATTAAATATGGGGTTTAAGTGATTTGCACATCGTTGCACTCTGTTTTCATGAAAATTTTGCACAGTGTCCCACTTTTTTGGAGACCGGGCTGTAGAGCCATTGTCTTCACCAAAGAACCCTTAACCATCTCCTTTAAGAGTGTACTGTTGTGATGAACTGTCCGTCAGTCTGCAGAAGCCCAGTCTGAACAGAACTCTACAGTGCACAGTTAAATACCATTGCAGCAGTAAATGGCACACTGTTTCCGTGAGCCTTGGTGACCAGGGCTATGTATCCCCATAGTGCTGTTAATACCTCACTCCTTTAAAGGCCTGGAAATTGACCATTTGCTCGGACCTCAAGGTGTGCCGTACCATACATGTTTGTATATACAGACACGAACGCATGAATTCTCCAACTTGGAAATAAAGACTAAAACAACAGTGCAAAATAAGATTAGAATAAAGAAAAACAGAAAGTAAAAAACAAAACAAAACATTCCACACTGCATATTTGCTGAGGCTGCATTTGCAGATGTTACATTCATACTGTGAAGAGAAATGAAACCAATTAATCCATGGGAGTTGCTGATCAACACGGATCTGAAAGGTCCTCTGATTCTCTGGGCTCCTCTGTTCTCACTCACATAAATTCTGTTAAGAACTACATTATTCCTCTTTTATAAACCACACCGATGTTGAGAGGTTGACGCACTTCCTTGAGCCAGTTTCTAAAACAACAGCCAGCTTCTTCTGATGGTGACCACAAGTCCTGGACACAGCACTGGCGCTAACAAACATGCTTTCACTTTGATGCGATCACTCCAGAGCAGGAAGGTTGTCAGGAGGTTTGGAACCAGAAGGATCTTTCTCAGCTCACCTTCATAGCTTCGACATCCCGTTTCAAGGAGCACCATTCGGTCCATCAGACCGCATGTCTGTCCGGATTCAAGAGTTTATTGTCATTGTTTGGCAAACAACGAAAGCGTCTTTGCCTCTAAGGATGACCTGTCTGACCGACGTGCAGCACTGTCCTCTCAAACTTACATTTCTGTTTTTCTGGCTGCTGTTGGGGATCGAGAAGTTGATGGAGATGCAACTGTCCTGCCCGTGCAAGCCTGGGGTGAACGAGGCATTTGTGGCCTTCATGTTCATCGTGCCGGCTCTGCTTGTGTTCACCGTAATGCTGCTTCTTACAAGGCCGTGCAAACACCCTTGCAGGAGGGGGTCAAGCCGATTTGCTCAGGCTCTCTTGCCTTGCCTGATTCCACCTACTTTGTGGGTCATTTTGTTACTTCTGAATGGTCAGTACGTGGCCTGCGGGTTAACATACTGGAAAGGAATCTATGTCTTGGATGAGGACAAGCCTCCGTTGTTGTGGTGTGAACCTTCTAGTTCAAGAGAATCAGTGGAAAAAGCATTGTACCGACGTTACATTGGATGGTCACAGGTGAGAGGTTGATATGTTATTTGTACAGATGGCATGATACCACTTTGTATTGAAGCTTTGAGTTTCGGCTGGTGCTGATCCAATCTTGTACCAGATCTTGTATCAACCAAACTCAAAGCTTTAAATCTTGTACCAGATACTGATCCCAACCAATACTGATCCAATCTTGTATCGAATCAGTATCAATATTAAAGCTTGGATTTTTCCCTGATACTGATCCAATCTTGATAATAATGGTACTAATGGTACCATTAGTAATGGATTAATAATGGTACTGAAGCTTTGAGTTTTGGCTGATACCGATCCAACGTTGTATCAGATTGATAACAATATTAAAACCTTGAGTTAATAATAGTACTGAAGCTTTAAGTTCCAATGTTGTATCAGATCAATAACAATATTGAAACCTTGAGTTTCGACCAATTCTGATCCAATCCTGTATCAGGTCGATACCAATTTTAAAGCTTTGAGTTTCGGCTGGTACTGATCCAATCTCGTACCAGATCAGTACCGATACTGAAAGCTTGAGTTCCAACCAATACTGATCCAATCTTGGATCAGATTAATTATGGTACTGAAGCTTTGAGTTTTGCCTGATACTGATTCAATCTTGTATTACATACCAATATTGAAGTTTTGATACTCATCCAGTCTTGTATCAGATTGATATAGATCCTGAAACTTTGACTTTCAACAGATACTGATCCCATCTTGCATCAAATCAATACCGATACTGAAGTTTTTGGTTTCAACTGATACTGATCCAATCTTGTATCAAATCAATACTGTGGCATGCGCCTGTCCCCCGGGCTCGATGGCAGCCTCAAGAGCTGGCAGGAAGGCAGGGCCTGAGCTCCGAGTGGGGAAGAAGCCCGGTGAGGACGGTGGGGAGAGGAACACTGCAAGTGAGGGGGGGGGGCACATGCCACAAATACCAATATTGAAACCATGAGTTTCGGACGATACTGATCCAATATTGTGTGAAATCGATACCGATATTGAAACCTTAAGCTTAACCGATAATGATCCAATCTTGTATCCAATCGATACCAATTTTGAAGCTTTGAGTTTCACCTTATACTGATCTAATATTGTATCAGGTTGATATCAATACTGAAGCTTTGAGCTTCCACCAAAACTTATCCAGTGTTATCAGATTGATACCAATATTGAAGCCTTAAATTTCGACTGATACTGATCCAATCTTGTGTTACATTGATACCAATATTGAAGTTTTCAGTTTCAACCGATACTGATCCAGTCTTGTATCAGATCGATACTGATATTGAAGCTTTGGGTTTTGGCCGATACTAATCCAATCTTGTATCAGATCGATACCAATATTGAAACCTTGAGTTTCGACCAATACTGATCCAATGTTGTATCGGATCGATACTGATACTGAAGCTTTGAGTTTCAGCCAATACTGATTCAATCTTGTTTGAGATCAGTGCTGTATCTACTTTTATTTGTTTTAATTTTCTACTCAGCAGCCTTTTATCTTTCATTCATTTATTTATTTGTTTTTTTGAATGACTTTGCATTGTGGAAGCCACTTATAGAGCCATGACATGATTGCCTAACCCATTGTTTCCCAACCCGGTCCTCAGGGCCCCCAGACGGTCCAGGCTTTCGCTCCTACCTAACTTACAACTCCCATAGGGATGAAGGAAAATTGTGGACCTGTTCTTGTTTTTCCTGGAATCATAATAGTCACAATAATATTGTTGAGCCTTTTTATAATACAAGCCCCAGTTTTTAAGCTCTTTTTTCATTTTAAGGTCTCAGGCCTTATTCTAGTGTGTTCCATCTGCATCGTGACCGTGGTCACTGTGGGTCAGCGAGACTGTCGCCAAGCTAGAGAGGGAACTACACCTGAGGAGGTATTGCATTTTTGGGGGAGGTGGGGTGGGGTGTATTTGAAAGCTACCTACTTAGGGACTTAATCATGGACTTCAAATTTTCTTGTGTGGCATCAGCTGTCTATAAAACTCAAGCAGTGCTTTATAAATGCAGTGTTATTCAATGATTATGCATGTGTTATGAAGTCTCTATGACATGTTACTGCATTTTGTTCCTATCGTAATAGAAGTTAATCTTTTTTTCCTTTTTGTTATTTTATTTTAATCCAAATCTTCTGTTCTTCTTTAATCACATATGCACATGTAAAACATGTTTTTGTGTGAATTCACTAATTATTTACTAATTACTGTTTTTGGCCTCTCTGAGGTCGTAAGCATAAACAAGTAAGCACTGTAATCTGTGTAATTCATAATGTCTTGCTCATTTTAGGAGGCTCCAATTCTTCATTCCTGAGGCTCTCTGGAGTTTGGATGAAGAACATGGTCATATTTTACTGATTTATATTTCAGTTCAGATGTATTCTCAGCTAATGTAGTAAATACATAATAAAGATGAGATATTGAGCATTAAATAAGGGTTTAGCTTAAATATTGAAGCGAGTACCAGTGTTTCCCCTACCATTTAACTGTTCCAGCCAGAGTTTTCTAGGATTAAAATTCTTTGTCAACTGAAATTGGTTTGGTTTAATGTGATAAAGGCAGAACAAAGACGTGAAACAAGTGAGTGCTCCCCCTGCTGGATGTTTGTAGACCTCAGCAATCAACTTCCTAGCATTTGTCAAGCCCTAATAATGAATAGAAATTATTAACATACAACTAAATATTTTATAAACACCAATATACATTTTTTTGGAAATTGGCCCAGTATGAACTTCAGTGGTGCAATTCTTCAGAAATAAACAGACTACAAATGAATTCTCTGTTATTTTGTCACAATGTACTGAAAATTAAAGTGCTTAAGATGTAGAGTTTGACTGTTCCTTCAGTTCCTTCAGTCATGTTTGTGTATTCAGTGTATTTCTAAAGATAATTACAAAATAATCAGACCCAGCTGAATCTAATCAAGGTGAACTTTGAGATACGATGCATCAGGTTGTTTCCAAAAAAAGGTCAGAGGTTTTTTGTTTTTTTCTTCAAACAAAGCCATGGATTGGATGCCTAAGTAAACCTGTTTTTGTAGGTAAACAGTGGCTTTTTTTTTGTTTTTTATTCCCCCTTCATTTTTTAACAAGAACCACTTATAACAGCCAAAGTTCCACCTTAAATGGAGCAGCAGTTACATTGTGGCACAGGTAAAGGCCTGAATGTAATTGCTGCACCATGTAAGGTGGAACTGGAATTTGAATGAGCCAACTTCACCTTCGCAAAATTGTGGTGGGAGGGCTGGGGGGAGGGGTGCCTACGGGGGGGCTGGGGGGAGGGGTGCCCACGGGCCAACCACATGTACCCAAGCAGTCCTGGGATTTGAACCCACAACCTCTCCGATCACTAGGCTACCAGTCACACTTCAGCATGAAGGTAACGTGATATAACCCCAAATTATTTTATTATTTATTTAACGATATTTGACAATAACTGATGAAAAAAAAAAAAAATAAGAGCTTATTACCAGAAATCAACAAACCGCTTAGAATGCTAGGAAGCTTCACTTTCCAGAGGGCTTTAAGTTCACTGCTCATCAATTCAACCTGAAAAATGAACTGAAATTAACTAGTTTTATTCAACCTAAATAAATACTTTGAATGAACGATTCTTTTTATCACTGTAATGAGCTGAATAAATCTAGCTCAGTTGATTGTTACTACATTAGTTAAGCGTTTGATCTGACGAGCCACTTTTTACTGTGTATGTTTACTTATTTGACTGTTAAATATATCAATGTTTTCTTCACTCAAACCAATGAATGAATTTCAACATTTCCACAGTTTCTTCTTCTTGAGAATCATACAGAAAGGACGATATGGGTCTAAACCTAAACTCACTCTTTTTGTTTAGTTCTCACATATGGTCACCTTAAGTAGGGTGACCATACGTGACGTCCACAGATGTGTGGTCATATTTGTGTTTATGAATATTGTAATTTTTGTATGTATTGCATTCATTTTCCTCACTTTTCTAAAATGTGTTGGAGGTTAAATTACATTGTTCATATGATGACGCTTTTAGCCAGTAATGTGCTGCAGAGACGTTCTAGCTTTGAGAATCTGTTGCTATACCTTTTTCAGAAACAGCAGGGGGCAGTGTGAAGTGGACCGTTGCTCTACATGCTCTACGTCTTTTCTAAAAAGACAAAACACATTACAAATCCATCAGGAACATCCAATGGGTTGATGCAACACCTGCTAGAAAAGTCTGATGAATCAGTGCAAAATTAATTCAATATAATTCTATGTGGTAATAAACAAAAAAATTTTCCAACCAAACTGCATTATATATTATCATCTATAAGACAGACAGACCAACTGATACACACACATCAGGTTATATTGAACACTGACTGAGTCAAACAGTGACAGACTTATTTATTAGCAAATAAAAACATCAGTAAAATATGAACATTGTTTCTGAATAACTACAGCTTTACTGACTGATAATGGGTGGGACTAACATGCACGCTTGGCCTGACCGGCTATGAAAACAAAACACAGAGAAGCTCAGATTACATACACACATTCTCTGCTCAGGACGCTGTTACACCTCTATATCTTTACATAGATAATAGCTGTTTGCTGCTATATTAATGCTTAAAATGTCAAATATAGAACCTTTAAAACAGCATAGAAGAAGGAACTAGCGGACGAATGCATGATAGATATTTAGATTATTTGTTTCATGATGTGTATTCATATGGAAATTAAGAATAGCACATTTTTCCTGTATAAAAACAAAAATATTGGAGAATCAGTGATTTTAAAGAAAGGGATTTTTCTGATAATGATGCTGATATTAAAGCCTTGAGTATATTTTCATATTCCTGATCTGATTATTGATTTACATTTTCAGCTCACCTTCTATCATTCATTCCACGAGCTGCGAAGTGGCTCACTCTTTAAAAAAAGACAGTGTTTTAAGGGTTCTTTAGTAAAGAAAATGGTTTCATGAAGAACCATGAACACTCAAAGAACCGTTTGCGTGATTAAAGGGTTCTTTGCATCATGAAAACGTTCCTCAGATTTTTAAAAAAATGGGCATGAATTTGCTGCAGATGGCTGTATGTAGAATCTTTTTGAAAAGGGTTCTAGATAGCACCCAAAATGGTTACAAGCTTGACATCGTAACAATAGAAGAACCTTTTTTTGGTGCTATACGCAACTATGTTCAAAAAGATTCTATATAGAACCCTATACAACACATTCTCCACCAATCTGAACAACCATCTCACCTCGCAGAGAACCATTTAATCATGCAAAGGGTTCTTTGTGTTTTCATGGTTCTATATAAAACCTTTTTCTTTACTAAAGAACCCTTGAAGCACCATCTTTTTTTTAAGAGTGTACATGGACTACATAACTTGTTCTTGTTTTTCCTGGAACCATAATAGTCACAATAATTATAAATAATAAACCCCAGTTTTAAGCACAGGCCTTCTTCTGGTGTGTTCCATCTGCATGGTGACCGTGGTCACTGTGGGTCACTGAGACTGTCGTCAAGCGACGGAGGGAACTACATCAGAGGAGGCTTGTTTTTCCTGTAGTAGTTCAGCAAGTTGGTCTTTTTGTTTCTATGCATCAAAGCTATTGAGATATGTTATAATCTATATATCCTCATCTTTTGTGGATTGTTTTTTTATTTGTTTTTTCATTTTTTATTCGTTTTTCATTTTTTGATGTACTTTGAAAACACCAGCTGCTCATAAAAAAGACAAGATGAACCATCAGAAATCACCCAACATGACTTTAATAGAGATACAAAGCTTTTTTTTTTCCAAAAACAATAGGTACATCCAAAAACCTTCCTTTTTAATGGGATTTTACGAAGTAGTGCAGACATTATCCCTCGCTCATTATTTTTTGGCCTTTTCAAAAGTTGATCCAAGTGAGCACTGTGAGCGTTTTCCAGCTCCTGTGTGATTCATGATGTCTTGCTCATTTTAGGAAGCTCCTCTTCTTCATTCCTGAGGCTCTGCTGAGTTTGAATGAAGAGAAATGTTCCTATTTATTTGGTTTAAAACTAGAATTCTGTTTTATTTTCAGGGTGGCGCAGTGGGTGGCACTGTCACCTCACAGCAAGAAGTGCCTGGGTTTGATTCCCCGGCCGGGTAACCAGGGTCCTCTCTCTGGTTCCCTCCCACAGTCCAAAGACTGCAGTCAGTCCAATTGGACGTGCTAGATTGCCCCTCGGTGTGAGTGTGTGTGTGTGATTCTATATGTCTGTCTGTCTGTCCTGCGATGGACTGGTGACTTGTCCAGGGTGTTTCCTGCCATCTCCCCAGTGACTGCTGGGATAGGCTCCAGCTCCCCCCCATGACCCAGAAGGATAAAGTGGCTTGGAGAGTGTGTGTGTGTGTGTGTGTGTGTGTGTGTGTGTGTGTGTGTGTGTGTGTCTGTGTCTGTGTGTGTGTGTCTGTGTCTGTGTGTGTGTGTGTGTGTGTGTGTGTGTGTGTGTGTCTAATTATCAAGTAATGTATTAAGTATACTTTAAGTATTAAGTACCATTACATCGTTCCAGCCAGCTGTAGGACTTAATTGTGTGGCTACTTTCTAATATTAAGCAAAGCCTACTGAAATGTGGTTTTACTTACATATGAAAAGACAAAGGGGTGAAACTCAGGCGCAATGTTTCCTCTTAGAAAACAAGTGAGAGCTCCAGACATTAGCAATCAACTTCCTGTAGCATCCGTCAAGCCTGAATAATAACTAAACATTATAAACATATAAAGTATTTTTTGAACATCACTGTACAGTTCTTTTGAAATATATGCAAGTTTTTCTTTGGCCTGGTATGAAATGTAGTAGATTGTAAATTAACTTGGTAACACTTTCTATGAATGTCACCTTTGTAAGCATCTATAAACACATTCATAACATGTTATAATGCATTAATAAGGCATTATAAACATGGCTATAAATATTTATAAAAATGCAATATACATTATAGCCATGTTTATTATGCATTATGAATTGTTAACATAATACATTATAAGTACTGATCATAACAAATTATAAGAGCTCATAAGTGGTATTTGTCCGCTCTGAGTAAAGTGAAGCGTACTGTACTAAAGCCTCCTCCAGTGTTCAGAGTGAGGCTTCAAGTTGAAGTATTTACTGAAGGATTTACTGAAACACTAAAACATTCACAGTAAAGCACATTACAGGCTTCAAATGTCAGAGTTTAAACTAGAGCTGCCATCAGTGTTTTACCCAATGTGGGAAAGGTAATGTTCACCACCGTTAGCTTGGTATTTGTCTTTACTTTACGCTCTCCAAGCTGGGACTGACTTCTTTGGCCCTGACAGTATAACATGTTATCAACACTACTTATAATGCATTATATTAACAATTCATAATGTATAATAAACATGGCTATAAAGTGTAATTCATTTTTATAAATGTTTATAATCATGTTTATAATGCCGTATGAAGGCATTATAACGCTATAAATGTGTTTATAGATGCTTACAAACGTGAGATTCATAGAAAGTGTTACCATTAACTCCTAATCACTTTACAGTGCACAACTGTGTACATTTTGTAAGACTATGTATGTGTATCTGCTCAATGAAGAGAAACTGCTGGAACTGGGTGATGAAAAACTGTAAATCACATGGAATTAAACAAACTTGTTCTCAGATTCCCATCAAAGTCATACTTGCCATACAAACATACATTCCTGGTGGAGGGATACATAATATGCAGGGTGATGTGCAACAAAATAGTCCCCAAAGAAAACTTACTATTTCAGATTTTCCACTATTTTCCATCATCAACATTCCATATAAACTCAGAAGACTCGTGTAGGTTCACTGGTGGTTCTGGATGGTAAATAAAATGTCTATATCTGTGTTGTAGTCATGGTGACCCCTGGTTCCTATCACCACCACTGTAAAGACATCTGAACCACTTCACACCAAACCACTCTGAATCTCTCTGTTTACATCTCACACACTGAATTATGGGTAATTTTTGAAAAACTTTTCTTTCAATATGGCATTTTCTGCACATTTTAGTGCACAATTTCTATTTATTTGCTGAATTTAGCCTATTGAGGAAAACATTAGACTACAACGTTTGCCACATTTGAAGTATATTTTTTTGAATATGTTTTTTTCATTATGTTGTGTATTAAATTGCGCAGAAGTGTGTTCTCTGTGCAGAAAATGTTAACTAACTTTCACTGAGAAAACAAAACCATGGAATTTGATCAAACCTTTGCAGTTGTGAAGCGTTTATTGTTTGAAGGCCTCTATTGTTGTAACAGTCTTACTCATAGCTGCAGTTCTAGGTATAGGATTTCACATAATAGGGGTGGAAAATTAAGCTACTTAATCCATGGAACTTGCCCAACAGGTTTTTTTTAAATGTCCAAACTATCTGCTTCATGTGGGCAGGAGAGCATAGATCTAAACAATTGTGTGCAGGCTGAGTGCTTCACATCTTTGCCTCCAAACACGTCTTTTCTCCGGGAATTTCTGCTCGTGATTAAGGAACAGTTACAGAAGTCTCCTCTCCGAACCACCATTCCATTTAGCTTCATCCTGATGGGAGTGGAAAAGCTGATGGACATCGAGTTTCTTGGCCCATGCAAGCCTGAGTTTAAAAAGCTGTTTGTGATCTTGTTTGTCGCTCCTGCTTTACTTGCGTTCGTCATAATGATGTTACTTCCAAAGCCATTTAAACGTTGCAGGTGCTGTTCTTGCGAATGTCGGTGTGCAAAGACCTTCCTTCCTTGCCTGATTCCACCACTTGTCTGGGTCATTTCGTTGCTTATGGATGGGCAGCATTTGGCCTGTGGATTAACGTACCGGGAAGGAAGTTATGTGTCGGATGAGGGCAAGACTCCTAAATGAAATGGTGCAAACCCATTAGTTCAATGGAGCAAAGAGAAAAAGGATTATACACAGGATACATAGGACAGTCAAAGGTATGAATCTGCAACATGCACAGTGAAAATGAGTTTGCTGAATTTAACGTATTGGAAAATAATGAAGAATAAAAACTGGCCTGTGCAAAAGTTATGGCACATTTTATATTTTATAATTATCCATCATATTAAACTGAACGAGTAAATAGAAACTGTACACTAAAGTGTGCAAAAGTGAGTGTCTGTATAGGACGTGTTAACTTATTTAGAAAATTAACAAAATACATAGAGAATTCATGGAGAACCACTTATTGCGAGTAATGATGATTCTTCACAAGAGCTTTGGGTTCAGGCAACGGCGAGTTTATTAGCTGACAAACACAATAACAAAACATTGGGGTCATAAAAAGATGCAGACTGATGGTAGAGATGGCACATCTGTATTACACCAATGCATTCAGCTCCTGTTCAACACAGTGTAAACCACAACTCTGTGTCTGTCCAACGCCAGTCTAATCACTCGCTAACATTAACATGTTTAACAAATTAGAAGAGCTGCTGTTTATGAAATGTAAAACTACTTTTAGGAGCAGAACTCAACTTTTCTGCCTACTGTCTCTCTGTGTACACAACACCAGTGACAGTGACAGGTATAGCGATGACATCGTAGATAACTTGACCTTGAGATAATGCACGTGAACTAAAATACTGATTATTTTAAATGAATATTAAATGCAATATTTTAATAAACCAGATACAAATCTTTTCTCAAGTCTTATTCCATGATAATAGCAGCTGGAATTTGTTTTTAACTTCTGTTTTAACTGTTGGATTTAAGGTTGGGGTCTTGCACTGCTGTCTGTCATCTGCGTTATAGCCGTGATTGTTCTTGGTTGCGTGGACTGTCGTCAAGCTACGCAGCAGGATGATCAACCACTTCTGCCTGACGCTGCAGAGGAGAGAGCAGCAGAGGTGTTTTTACAACAGGTGTTGTCACAAAGCAGCTTTACAAGGAAATCAGCATTACAGAAAGAAATCCGGGTCCGAGCCCCCATGAGCGTCGCCAGTGGCAACAGTGGCAAGGAAAAACTCAGTAAGAGAAACAGGAAGAAACCTTGAGAGGAACCAAGACTCAGAAGGGGAACCCGTCCTCCTCTGGTCGACACCGGATAGTAAACATTGTTAGTACAAAAACAGGGAAAACAGGCAGAGCAAATGATTAATTTGATTAGTTTAGTTCATGCAGCAGCAGCAGCAGCATCAGTGGGGTCAGGTTGTGAGGGTGGGGTTTGCACGGCGTAGTACAGCATGGAGCTTGATGGTGGTCAAGCCGGTCCAGAGGGCTGGCAGCAGTGGCACCCAATCAAGGCAGAAGAGGCAGCAGCATCAGACGCACAGGATGGGTAGCTGTTCAACTCGGCAACGGAAAGAAAGAAAGGAAAAACACACAAAGAGTCAGTTCTGTAATGGGTGATTGGTTAAATTGATTAGTTTAAATGATTAATTTTGATTAGTTCATGCAGCAACAGCAGTAGCATCAGTGGGGTCAGGTGTACAGTCATTTTCATTTCTAGTTATTTTTTTTTCAATCATAAGAAATTTTTTTATTAAATACCAAGAAGGCTTTTATTATGTACCGTTCGTGAATTGATGACAATAGTTGATGCGAACAATTACAGCATGTCATTCATGATGCTTTTCTAATTTTAGGAGGAAAATCTTCTGGTTGCCTGATGGCTGAGGCTCTCCTGGGTTTGGATAAATCAGAATATGATAAAAAAATCAGTGATACTACAACAGGCTGAATCTTAAACAGGTATGCATAGACTGAACTATGTTTATTGTGTACCCTTAATGCTGTTATGTAAATGTTATGTCGTATAAATGATATTCCTGGATTATATTGCTTTCCTGTGGAGTTCTGTAGTTATTTTCTACTAGTCAGCCTTAAGATCTATGTGAAAAAAACATCTTTTAGCACTGATTTAAGTAATTTGTTAATCAATATAATCATGCTTGTTGTGTTTGGACTCTATAAGTGTTGTATTACATTGTTAAGTTTTGGTTGGAAACAAAAGGGTTAAAAATTTGAAACATACATGAACAAACTGCCCAATCAGGATTGTTTTCTCTGTGGTATCTAAGTAGCGTGGTATCTGAGCGAGCTCTCCTATTGGTCAGGACTTCAGGAGCTGAAGAGAAGTCCTAACATGTTAGATTAACTACCAGCATCATTAGGAACTGACAGAGGAAACAACCAATCATGCTCTGATTTACAGTGGGAGCAGTTTCAAGAGAGAAAACTTTACTCTAGAACCTTCTGGAAGTTCTAGATAATTTGCTGGCTGTAAATGTGAGCTGTAGTTTAACCAGGATATGGTTAGTTGCTGGAAACAGAAAATCTATGCCAATATATGATACAGATGTGCTAAAAAACAACAGATTCTCCTCTAACTAAACACACCGGTGTGTTCAGTTTCAAACGACACATTTTCAGTTATTTTGAACACAAAATGTGTGGAAAAATGTCTGTGTCCACTTATAGATAGGACATCTTGGGTTACTTTTCACCCAGAATGTATAAAATCAGAAAACATGTGACACAAAAAGTGTAAAAACAGGTAACACAAGTAAGTGTGTTGTTATTTAACACCACATTTTAGAGTGTATTTATAAAGTAAGACATGTATTTATATAAACACACACTGAGCGCTTTATTTGGAACACTCCACTAATTCTGGGCATCAGTGGATGGTTTTACATTATTGCTCAATTCTGAGTAACAATCAAACCACCTTGGGAGCCACAACATTTTATGTCCATTCACCATCTTGGCTGTAAATATGTCTCAGTATGTGCTGATTTACTAGTATAGACTAAAAAATATAATATATAAATGAAAACACAGACTCACTTTGCTCTGCTTTAATCTTCAGCTCAGCTATAGTTGCTTTTCTCACATCTCCAGCAGGAAACTTTTCCTCAAAAGTAGAATAGTTTCTGAAGTCGCTTCTCATTCTCCAGCTTCTTGTTCAAATTTTCCCGTTACACCTTAAATGCTGCCCGAAGTGCCAGAATGTAACTGCTGCGCCATTTAAGGTGGAACAGGAGAATTCGAACGAGAAGCTGGTGAATGAGAAACTGACTTCAGCCTCGTGATGTTTTAGTGTTTGTTTAGTGTTTGTCACTGCAGATTAAACGTATCAGGAAACCAGCTGGAGTGATTATAAACACAAATAAGTCCATTCGTCTCCAAATTATCGATGTTCATCTTAAATCTCTCTCTTTGCCGTTTCGTTAGCTATTAGCTAGGCGAGATCGTTGTCTGTGTTGCTAAGGCCACCAGCAGTCTGTGCTGATCTTCAGGGTTAAAGGTTGAATTAGCAGTTCTACATTAACTCCAGAGTTTAAGACCATTTATTGTTAAACTGTGTTAAAACTGTGTTTCAACAATAAAGATGAACTTAAAAAGAAGGAACTGTCAAACAAACTCAGTAGGTTTATTTTAGAGTAACTGGTGAATGAGCTTTAGGTTTCTTCACTCAATCCAATGAATGAATTTCAACATTTTGACAGTTTCTTGAGAACTACACAGAAAGGATGATATGTCCCAGACCTAAACTCACTCATTTGGTATAGTTCTCTAGCTCTCTCCTTAAGAAAGGTGATCATACATCCTTTTTTCCAGGATATGACCTCACTTTGTGACCTATAAATGAGGCCAGAATTTGCAAATTGCATAAAATGCCCAGAATTTGTCTTTGCTTCCATGTTGCCAATTGCTTTCTACAGTCGCCCTCCTGTGCCCAGTATCCCCTTTTTAAAGACTAAGTTAGCTAAGTTACATTCCCTTTTCAACACGAGTGACCTTGCCATCTTCAGGGTTGCAGCCTTTTAGTGTTCTGATGCCTGTTAATAGAAGCAAAACACGGACACAAATACTGGCTCCTGCATTTGCAGAAGTAAAGAGAAAATGAAAGTAATGAATCCACGTGACTTCTGGTAAACACAAATCTAAAAGCTCCTCTGGAATTCTCTCTGCAAGGGTGAAACTACATTGTTCCTCTTTTGTAAACCACACCTCTTTCAGGAAGGTGCCAAGTTTGTAGACTCCAGCTGGTTTCTAAAAGTCACCTTCTCCTGTTGGTGAACGCAAGCCTGGGAAGGGCACAACTGTCTGCTTAGCCGCACCCGAAACTTAAAGGTATTAACAAAGTAACTCTGACACAACAGGAAGGGCTGAGAGTCAGGAGGCTCGGTGGAAGACTCTGAGGGGGTCTTCTGAGTACTGTGTTGCACATTTGCAGGCACTTCTCTGCTTCTTGATTGCTTCGACATCCAATTTCAAGGAGGACAACAGATCCAAACGAGCAGATCTTCACCCGAAAGGATGAACTTCCTAAAGGATTCTTTGCTCAGATTTGGACGAATGACACAGTCATCTCCTCTCCACGCTACGGTACCTGTTACCTTCATCCTGATGGGAGCTGAAAAGATGATGGAGTTTGAGTTCTCTTGCCCGTGTGATCCTCGGTTGAACTTAAGCCTGGTCTCCCTTACGTTCAGTGTGCCTACTCTGCTTGTGTTCACCATGATGCTGATTCTGGCGAGGCCTTGTAAATACACCTGCGGATGCTGTTCATGCAAAAGGTTTGCAGAGTCTTTCCTTGCTTGCCTGATTCCACCAACCGTGTGGCTTATTTTGCTGTTTCTGGATGGCCAGTATTTGGCCTGTGGGATGACATACTGGAACGGAATTTATGTGTCGGATATGGGCGATCCTCCGGTGAGGTGGTGTGAACCTATTAGCTCAAATAAAATAAAAGGAAGAAGACAGCACCAAGATTTTGTAACATATTCAAAGGTAAGATGTTGCTACATCATACATGTTTATATACACCGGTCAGGCATAACATTCTGACCACCTCCTTGTTTCTACGCTCATTGTCCATTTTATCAGCTCCACTTACTATATAGGTGCACTTTGTAGTTCCACAGTTACAGACTGTAGTCCATCTGTTTCTCTGATACTTTGTTAGCCCCCTTTTACCCTGTTCTTCAGTGGTCAGGACCCTCATGGACCCTCACAGAGCAGGTACTATTTGGGTGGTGGATCATTCTCAGCACTGCAGTGACACTGATGTGGTGGTGGTGGTGTGTTAGTGTGTGTTGTGCTGGTACGAGTGGATCAGACACAGCAGAGCAAATAGTACCTGCTCTGTGAGAGTCCATGGGGGTCCTGACCACTGAAGATGCTTTTCTTTTGAAGCCCACAAGCAACTTTGGGGGTTCCTAGATGAACTTCCAGTCCAAAATAGTGGTTATTTCTTTCAAAGTCCTCCTGTGTTCTGACAGGTTCTTTCAGTAGCACCTGCATCCATGAAAAGCACGAGTGACTTATTTGCATACCTGAATATCAAATTTGTTTTTGTGTACAGGTTCTCCACGAATGCGTGAACACTGACACTGGCGTTGTTTTTGAAAAAATGAAACCACTTTTTTTTTAACAGTGCGGTGCAGAGTTGATCCGTCATGTTTTATTCCGAAACAGAAAGTAAAACAACATGCAATAAAGGAGTGATATGTAAGATGATGCAAACTGTGGAATTCATACTCCACACAGTTCCTCCTCCTCCCTCTTCACTCCTCCCCAGGCCCAGATCATATATTGGGTTTTATGGGCACATGCCCAGGGGCTGGAGTCACTAGGGAGCCCCCCATGAGCAATAAAGAGAAAACCTAAACAGCTGTTTTGACTAGCAGTGGGCACTTTACTAGCATTACAGCAAAAAAATGGTACTGGTATAGTGGTATAGTGTAGTGGGTTACACCACTGCCTTCTACGCTGTAGACTGGAGTCCAATCCCCCACCTGGGCATCATCCTTGTTGGCAGTGATCATCGTCAAACACAACTCCTTAAAGCGTTCTGCCAATGTGGCAAGCTGAGGAACCCAATCGGTTCGGTGAGTCTCCTTTGGATGGTCCCCTATAGATGATCTACAGATACTTCAAATATTAACACATTTTCTGGTGATACTCAGTTGATTATCAACAACATTGAGCTTAGGGTGAGGTTTAGGAGCAGGTGTAGGTTTTGCCTTGAGGTTAGGGTTAGTGTTAGGTTTAGGGTTAGGAACAGTTTTTTTAGAACCTTTCACAAAGATAGGTTAAAGATACACTAAAGATACACTAAGCATCTACAAGACATCTACAGTGGACCATCCAAATAAAGTGTTACCAAATATTCTATTATTATTTTTACTAATTTAACACTTTTCTTTTTTAAATTCAAGATTGTGGGTTATTTTCTGCTGTTTGTCATCTGCCTTGTAACCGTGTGTGCTGTGTGTTGCTGGGACTGCTGTCATCCAAAAGAGCAGGATGTGGAAAAAGTATCAGATGGGTATATAATGATCCTTATTTATTTATTTATTTATTTACAGTGTTATATACAAATAATATACAAACACAATTCCAAAGTTGTGGAAGTAGGTAAAATGCTAATAAATACAGAAAGCAGCTCTTAAATCCAATTTGACCTGTATTTAAATGAAAACAGTTTCTTGTCTTTGTACTTTAAATGTTTTATCTTATCAACTTCCTTGTTTTTTTTTGTTTTTTTTTGTGAATATACACTTATTCTGAAACTGAGGCCTGCAGCATGTTCAAAAAGTTGTGTTCTTAATGAATGAGGATGGGTCAACGCTCCCCACTTTACCAATCAGCTAGTAACGTAACAATTAAAAATAATGTTCCTTAGCAAGCAATTAAATATTTTACGTATTTCACCCCCTACAGTGCATAATATCAACAGATTCAAGAAATCAGAGAAATCTCAGTCTGTGTAGGAAAAGGCCAAAAACCACAACTAAATGCCCATGACATTTGACCCCTCATTAAAAATGAGTGACAAACTGTCACTGTACTGTGCACAGTGGAAGTCACATATCAACAACATCCAGAAACACCGCCGACTTCTCTGGGTCCAAGCTCATCTGAAGTGGGCTGATGCTCAGTGGAAACATGTATTGTGGTCTGACGAGTCAACCTTTCAGATCGTTTATGGAAATAATGGACGTCGTGTTCTGCAGGTCAAAGAAGAAACAGACCATCACGATTTTTACCAGTGTAAAATTCTAAATCTAGCGTCTGTCATGGTGTGCGAGGTATTAATAACCTGTACATCTGTGAAAGCACCAATAAAACTGAACATATTTTGGCGCAACATATGTTGCCTTCTAGATCACATCTTTTCCAAGATGTCCATGTTGATACAAACATGACAACATGAAGAAACATTCTGCATGTGTTACAACAGCATGGCTGCAAAATCAGAGAGTGCAGGAGCTAGACTGGCCTGCCTGCCTTCCTTTAAAAAAATGTGTTTTATTAACCTACATCACTGTATCAGTACATCACCATCACACAATTTGTTGTGATGCTACTGATTTTTTTTAAACATCACTTTTATGCATCAAATCGTCCAGCAATATGGTAATGCAGTATACCATTAGAAAGCTAGAAATCTCAGGATTTGATTCCCGTAAAACATTTTATGATCCCTTATTCATAGCAGTTATGATCGTCTCATCTGCAACAGAAGCACTGAATGAGCGAATGCTTGCAAATCTGTGTCCTCACCTTCAGAGCCTCAACGCCTCCACAAAGACATTATCATTTAAAACATGTGGTCTGATAACATGGCAAGAGTCAGATCAGTTTAGAGATCTATAAGTCAGCAGGAAATAAACCTCCCCATTCTAGACTCTGTTACTAGGCAAAAATGGGGTGAAAGTTTACAGGTTAAGCTCAAAATATGACAAGTCCCTGTAAGGTCACACAACTGAATACTTAAGTATATATGAATTAAAACTGAAGAACTGGATTAGTTTGTGTCTTCAGACCCCAAAAGATTATTGTGATAAGTGCTGTTAAAGGAAAGGTGATGTAACACAGTGGTAAACATGCTGCCGTCCCAACTTTTTTGGAACGTGTTGCAGGCATCAAATTTGGAATAAGTGCATATCTACAAAAACCAGTTTAAAAGATGAAAATATTACATTGTTGAACCATTTTTACTTCCACAGTTCCAAACACTACAATGCTGTGTTTTGTCTACACTCTTATGTAGAAAAACACAGTATTTTATGTATTACCTTTTGAACTGTTCTATAAATTGACCCTGTACATTTGAACTGTAACTGTAAATATGCACTTATTCCAAATTTGATGCCTGCAACAAAAAGTTAGGACAGCAGCATGTTTACTGCTGTGATACATCACCTTTCCTACAGTGCTCTGTTTTGCCTACACTCTTAAAAAAGTGTTCATAGTTCTATGTAGAGCCAATGCCTTTACTAAAGAACCCTTGAAGAACAATGATTTTAAGAGTGCAGTGCAGTGGTCACCCTCCATGCTCCTGGAGATCCAGTCCTGACTGAACACACCTGATCCACATCACTTAATTAGCTGGATCAGATGTTTTATTTGGGCTGAATTCTTTTGGAAGGTATCTCTTCAGGAGCAGAGCTGTGACCATCGGTCTGGTGTGTTTGTTAATAAAGTTTGTGCACTCGTGACCATCCACTGGTTCTCATGAGGTCTTTCTGTCACATTACCGACATGCAGTTGATTGTGATATTAAATGTATATAGTGATGCAATGACAGCTTATCATTTGATCATCCTAATTTAAACTAGTACAACAGAATAACTGAACATTGCAGACCTGTTTAAATTCTTGAATTGTGCGTTTCAGTAAAACACGTCAACAGTGAAGCAGAAGCGACGGTTCCTTGACGGATCCCAATGGGTCCTTCTGCACTGGCCCTGCTTGACCACCGTACAGCCAATTGTTTGTGCCATTCAACCTGGAAAAATCCTGATCTGGATGTTCCGGAGACTTTAATGAACAGTCAGCTGTCACAGTCCTCACACTTCTGTCATGATCTGCAATGAGCTTCATCCCTGTGACCCCCCTATGAACTCTACACTGTACTTCATCCCCACCATGTTATTATATTTAACATCCAGAATTAAATGAGTTACAAACTCCATATTACATAAACTATATTTGTTTATCATTCATCTACACACAGCTGTTCTGATTTTGGGCCGGTGACTTTAGATATAAATAAACCAAATTTCATTGCCACTACAAATGTTTCTGAATATTATTTTGTAGCACATTTTGCCACATTAATATTGTCTTTTCATAGCGAGGCTTATTGGAAACTGAGACATTCTGTAAACCAGTATTGAACTTGGATGTGGCTTGACTGTTTCTTTAAACAATAGGTCCTTTACAATTGGTTTGGTCCTTTGTTTTGGCTCTTTTTGCCATGTCTGGGTGTTTTTGACCTACACACCAAAGTTCAAACTTCACCATAGTAGTCACTGCATTAAAGCCTCAGTTTGAAGATCCCTATTTTTTTGTTCTTGTACAGTTATTGCCAGTTCTTGACTTTGAGCCCTGTGATCCACAAATTGTTTCCATCCACAGAATCATTAGAATCTACAGGTAGTTTTTTTTGCTTTTCACATCTCCCTCAGTAAAACCTTAAAGATGCAGTGTGTAAGATTTAGTGGCATCTAGTGGCGAGATTGTGATTGCAGCCAGTTGAATCCCCACTCCCTCACCACTCCCATTTCCAAGCATGTAGCAAAACCTATGGTGTCCATCAGGTTTTCTAATGTTTTCTGTCCCAATTTCTTTTTGCTTCTTCAAATTTTCACCCCTTTGACAGCAAAGATGCACCCTCCCTCCCTTTTTTTGTGCTAAATAGTAAGTATAATCCTTCATTCCTCAAAATTTGGGTTCTTAAGTTTCTCACAACAGCCAGCACCGAAACTACAGCGCCACCAAATTCAAGCTGCTGGTTCAGCATAAAAACTTGAAAGGCACCCTCGTGAGCCGGTGTTTGATTTGTGCGTTCTGGGCTACTGTAGAAACACGGTGGTGGTAGTTTCTGTTGGAAGGGGAGCCACTCCCAATGTAGATATGAATGGCTCATTCTTAGATAACGAAAACACAGTGTAATTACAGGTGATTATACACTGATGGTAACATGGTTTTGTTACTATATTCCATTTCTGATAATAGATTCTACTAAAACATTAAAATGGTTATGCATATAAATGATACCGTTTGGGTCAGCATTTTTACTAGCCTAAAAGGCTGAACAGGCAGGGCTTCAGCACTGGCAGGGGGCCTCCACATCATTGCTACCCATTGATGAGTAAATGAGTAATTTTTCTTTTTAGATATGTTGGTTAATTATTACTGTTCATAAAAGCTGTGGATATCACAGATTGAAGGTGACATCTCCCCTCAACCCTGTTGATGTATAAAGAGTTTGATAGGTTCATGGAGGGCAAGGCTTATCCAGACTTACTAACCCATCCAGCTGCAGTGCTAATGCGATGATGGCACCTACATTAAGCACTCGCAAACAAAAACAGCTGCAGGTCCACTAATATATTAGTTTATTACTCAGCATGAGTTTCTTGCAATTTCTTTGCATTAAACAATAGACTAAAAGCGCAGTTCTCATCAAATATCAGCAGGTGGTGCATTAAATCAACACTGTGTCAGTTTTGGGGATTTGGAGACCTCTCTTGTGGAAGTATGCAACTGCAAGCAGAATATTGTAGCATGGGTTCTGCTTCCACCCCTTAACTGAGCAGAAGAATCTGACAATTGAAAGAGAATTCAAAGAGAACACGGTCAAAACTTGGTGAAGGAGCATCTTCTGAGGATGTGAGTGAATCATCTACTATCGTCATCACATCCTTATCAGTTTGATGTTGACTTTGAGATCATTTGAGGCCTTCAAGCCGGACCTTCTTGTTGAGTCTGTGCCCTGTGATGTTAATATGTAAAGATGTGCGACGTGGTGTAAAAAGCTTCTCTGACTTTTTATATCATTATTACAGTCTCAAGGTTGTTTCAAGACATTCTTATTTTCCATAGTCCTACGTACGCCTTTTTCACATTTTAGACTAGGTAAACAAAGACAAGTTAGTCAGGTTCAGCTAGATTTGGCTTCCACAGTAAAATTTTGCATAAGGCATCCTAATCCTATAGTCTATAGCCCTCTATGCAGTTGTTTGAAGGTCTGTTTTGTTGTCACAGTCTTAACAATAACAGTGGTTTCACATGTTTTGCATCTATTTGCATGTAAACATAAACCCAAACACGCATATGTAAGCTGCATACATCAGGCATTCAACTCACAAGATGGCTTCGGTACTGGAACCTGGGCTCAGAATCAAAGAAGGAATACAAAAATCTCCTCTCCTTTCTATACTTCCATTCAGCATCATGATGATAGGGATTGAAAAGCTGATGGAGGCCGAGTTCTCGTGCCCGTGTGAGCCTGTGCTGAACCAGCTGCTTGCAGCCTTCATGTTCATCACTCCTGCTCTGCTTGCGTTCATCATAATGCTGTTTCTTGTGAGGCCGTGTAAACACTGCAGCTGCTGCTCATGCAGAAAACGTTGCGCGAAGGCTTTCCTTCCTTGCCTGATGCCACCAGTCGCTTGGGTTATTATGTTGCTTTTGGACGGCCAGTACGTGGCCTGTGGGTTGACATTCGGGCAAGGAAATTATATCTCAGATCAAGGCGATCCTCCTGTAAAGTGGTGTGATGGCAACAGTTCAGAGGAAGCTGTGCAAAAACAGCTGCATCAGCTCATCGTAAAATGGTCCCAGGTAAGGCGTCACCTTTTCACCAGCCTTACAAATGAAAGTGTACTTAAAGTTCATTTTATTCAGTTAACCTAAGTAAAGCTAAAGTGCCATATAATATAATATATATATAATATTCTGCCTTCAAATAGACGTTTTAGAGTACGGAAGTCAAGACTTAACAGGTTTAGGAATTTCTTCATCCCTCAGTCAGTTGTGATACTCAATCAAATGAGTGAACTGTTAGAAAAGTGCACAGGTAGTAACTCACAGATATTGGGTTGAAGGGTGTACAGTGGAATCGGGTAATGGTGTAAAGTGTGTTGTTGTGGTTTATTGTAATTTGCGTTTGTCTGATTGTTTGTCATCTTTCCCTCCCTCTACCCCTTATTTTCTCATGGAGCTGCTATGATGCAAGAAAAATTTCAGAGAAATCTGACAAAAATGTGTATCGTATCGTAACAAGTATATTTCCCAAGTACACTTTATGTAGTAAGTGTACTATTTCAGTACTTCTTGGGACTAAATTGTCCTACTTTTTAGTTCATAAAATCTACTTTTAATTAAGAGAGCAACTTTGAGTACACAACTAGATTACATCTGAGATTTATTTTCTCCTGAAACTATACTGTGAACTTCACTATAAGTGAACCTTTAGGTACTAGTTACACTGTACAGGATCTACCTAAAGAAAGACTTCATGTGGTAACAAAGTAAATGAACTAGTTTTATTCAACTCAAAAATGACTTTGATTGAAAGAATCGTTCATAAACTTAAACTTACTAATTTATTTTAAATTTGAAGTAATAATACTATCAGCACACTTTAATTAACTTCCTTTTTTGTAAAGGCTGCTTTTTGTTTGTTCACTCTTTTGTGTAATAATCATATTCATTTTTTACTTTTATTGTTTCATTTAAGATTGCAGGGTTTTTTGCACTGACTGTTATCTGCTTCATAACCGTGTGTGCTGTGGGTTGCTTGGACTGCCGTCAAGCTCCAGAGGAAGATGTGGTACGTGTACTGAATTTTATTTATTTTCTATTTAATAGAATTAAGTCAAAGTGTAATTTTCATAGCATGAAATGTTTCTCACAGAGTCCTTATCCTCATCACTGTGTGAACACTGTACATTATCAATAGGTCGCATGCTTCCTTTGTTGTCCTAAAAATAACCCCTTTTTGATGGTTGTCATGTTTCACCTGTGGTTTTCCTGCTGCATTTTCATACAACAGGAAAACCTGCTTGCTTTTTCTGTCCCAGTTAATCACTCAAGTTTCAGTTCGTCTCTTATCTACTGTACCATCTTGAGAGCAGGGGGTTCTTCATGTGGTGTGAAAGCTTACAGGCTCAGTAGGTCCCACAAACTCCCACAAGAAGATAAAAATAAAGACAAAAAGATAAAAGATTAAGATTGAATGTGAAGTCAAAATGAAATGTCAAATCTTGTCGCAACCTTCCACAAGTCCTTTACTTAGGCTGCGTCCAGAATGAAAGTTACTGCTTTTTCCCACTGATTCTCCTCCTCCTCGTCTCCTCTTTGACCCAGAAACGGACTTTGATCTCTGCCATCTTTAGCTACGTTCACATTACAAACCCTGCTCAAATCCGATTTTATGCTCAAATCCGATCTCTCTGACATGATGGTTCACACTCGTTTAGGTAAGTGATTCAAATCTGTCATTAATGTGACGAACCGGCGTCCTGAAATGACCCTCATGAGCTCATCCTACTCAGTAACGTCACGTGAACGAATCACGAGCATCATCAGCACAAACTAACGAGCAGAACGAGCTTCGCTGAGAAGATCATTAACTCTGATCAGCTCTCAGCTTCATTATTAGAGCGAGACGAAGGAGAAAAAGGTGAGATGAGCTGCTTTTCCACCGTTTACAGGCTTTAACTTCTGTTCGGCGCTGCTGCCATGGTAACGCTGAATGATGGCGCAGCGCAGTGGAGAAAAAGCACATGAATTCCGATCTGAGCGTCACATTAAGGTCACATGGCCACAAATCGGATACGTATCTGATCTAGGACCACATATGAAAGTGACTCAGGTCAGATTTGAAAAGATCAGATTTGTGTCCACACAGCTCTGAAAACATCAGATCTGAGTCACATTAGGGCAAAAAATCAGATTTGTGCCACTTCAGCCTGGTAATGTGAACGTAGCCTTACAGGCTGTCCGAGGAGAAGAGAGAAGCTGCTCCAAACGTCGACCAAAGAGTCTTTAAACAGAGCATAAATGGGTGAAGGCTACCCAGGAAGCCTTTTACAGATTTTAGAGTGATATCACTGCAAACATGTTCAGAGAGGACAGACAGTGATGGATTAGGGTGGTATTAGGGGCGGGCTTTTAAGCAAACATTTTGATTGGCTCAGGTCATCAGTAGTCGACATCTGGGCTGCGTTTAACCTAGATGAAATATAGCAAAACGTTAATTTAAACAGAAACGGTGGTGCATTGAAAGCTGTTGTGTTCCACAAACGTTGCAACTACAGCAGCTGAGAAGGCCATTCTTGGCGTCCTTTTTGAAGAATTTTCAGAGCCTGATGAAATGAGTTTAAATACATGTTTACTGCATTAATATACGTCCTCTATTGTCTTCAGTTGTTACGTATGCCAAGCTGCATCGGCTGCATTTCTAGACGACTTGTGAGAATCCATTGTGTGTGCTGTTTTTATTTTGCATTTTTTCCCAGTTTTCTCCTCAATTTAGTCGTATCCCGTTCCACCCACTAGTTAGGACTCCCCCAATCACACAATACCACCAATGCTAGGAGGGTGAAGGCAAACACAGGCTTCCTCCAAGTCCTGTGGAGCACCATCACATCTTTTCGACCTGCTGCTAATGCAACGTCACTGTGCAGCTGAACGCGCTCGGAGGAGAACACTAACCAGGAGATCTGTTACATTAGCTAACAGATGCCTGCGCTGACTTGCATTGCGCTGAGTGATGGGGGAGACGGGGCATCCTACCCACCCACCCAGAGAGAGCGAGGACAACTGTGCTCTCTACAACTCCCGTCCACGGACGGCTGTAGCATCACCAGGGATCAAACTCACCATCTCCCAAAGCCGTTTCAACAAAACATGTCAGTCAAACTGGAAAGCATAGCAAAACGGTGCACAGCATTTTGAGATCGAACATGCCCCAGATTGAATGATGTTGAAAGGAATCGGCTGCTCCTCTCCTCAACTCTACCATGTTCCTCCTGGGTAGGAGAGGAGCAGTAGCAAAAGTTTCCGGACGCAGCCTTAGCCTCCTGAATAGCTGCAGATGACCTGAATTGGTCTCAGGGTCATGATGTTTGTCTCTGGATGCTGTAGTTTCTGGTGTTTGTGGCCATCTTGCATTGTAGGATTCTGTCTTGACAGAATGTGTCTCTTGTACTTGCTCTTCATTGATGCCACACATTCTCCTCCTCTGATGCGAAGAATCAAAAAGCTTGGCTTGGCGCCACCTACTGTCCCTCCTGTAGCGTACTTTATTTTCAGGCATCTACACTGTAAGCCAAAATAAGTTCACGTGACTAAAATTTGAGGTAACATTTCTGCAACTCAAATCAACAAATTCTTATTGTTTTAATTTATCTGAGTCGGTCATTCCGGAAATCAATTTGATTATGTATTTTAATAGCTAAAAGACTACATCAGAATGTTTATACACATGACCATTGGCTGGACTTGCAATGTTTTTTTTGTATTTTTTTGTTTTTTTGCCTGCAACAAAAAAAGGGACATGTTTACTACTGTGTCGCACCTCCTTTCCTACAGTGTTCTGTATTGCCTACACTCTGAAAAAAGATCTCACTATGCAAAGAACCATTTAAGCATGCAAATGTTTATTTTTAGTGTCCATAGTTCTATATAGAGCCATTGTCTTTACCAAAGAACCCTTGAAGAAGAGTGTAGTGCAGTGGTCACCCTCCCTGCTCCAGAAGATCCAGTCCTGACTGAACACACCTGATCCACATTACTTAATTAGCTGGATCAGGTGTTTTATTTGGGCTGAATCTTTTGGAAGGTAGATCTTCAGGAGTAGAGCTGTGACCATTACTCTGGTGTATTTGTTAATATGTTTGGGCACTTGTGAACATCAGTTGGTTCTCATGAGGTCTTTCTGTCACATTACCAACATGCAGTTGATTGGATATTAAATGTATATAGTCATGCAATGAAAACATATCATTTGATCATCCTAATATAAACAACAGAATAACTGAACACTGCAGATCTGTTTAAATTCTTGAATTTTGTGTTTCAGTAAAATGCTTCAACAGTGAAGCTGAACTGAGGGCTGATTGATGGATCCTGATGGTTCCTTCTGCACTCCAATCCTGCTTGACCACTGTACAGCCAATTGTGCCATTCAGCCTTCGTCCCTGTGAACATATGAACTCTGGAGGTCTTACACTGATATTGTACTTCATCGCCCACCTTTTTATCTTATCTAACATCCAGAAGATATTAGAAGAACTTTATTTGAGTTATATAACCTTACAAAGTTGAGTTTGTACTTATTGTTACTGTCAGATTTTCAGATTGTGTTACTTTTCATAACTCCTTTATGCTTATTCTGTCTGATCAGAATAGTTATATTGTAAGGTCATCTTAGAATGTCCTGTACTTTTCCTGTGCCTCTCTATCATGGGTACATAACCTTGACACTTAGAGCAAATAGACTGTTTGGGCCAGCTGATGGTGATAACCCTCTCTATAATTTTAGTTTCCTCTTGCTCTCTGTGGGAGAATGAACCAAACTGGTGATCTGTGAACATCTCTGTATGACAACGTCTTGAAATAAATCTAACCTTTTCCTCAAAAGTGCATGAATCTGTGTAGTTCTTTATAACTTCTATAACGACTCCACAAGTCAACAATTGGCGAGCCAGCCAGGAGAGGTTTTACAGTATTATCATAGTCATATTACTCAGTATGGGTTTCTTGGCAATGTTTCACATTAATAATAGTTTAAAAGTGCAGTTCTTCTCATCGTTTGAGTCATATATGCTGCTGACAACGCCCCTCCTCGCCAGCAGAGGTCACCTGAATACTACTCAGATAATGCACCTGATTGTAATGAGAAGCCATTTTGTTTAAGTATTTAAACCCTTGCTAATACTAACTAGTGTTTGAGTATGTAGTATGTAGTATAGTCACACGTGTCAAAGTTGAGTATACTCAAAAATCACAATGCATACTTTATTGTCCCACAATCAATGGGAAACAGAAGGGGAGGAGCTTCTGGCATCTGGAAAATTCTGAAAAAATGGCAGATGGCGACGTGACAGCAGCTGCGGTGGCAGCGGGACCAGAAATGGTGTATAATGGTGGTTGTGCTTTGGCCCCCTTCCCTAAGTGGATGAATCTATTAAATGAAAGAGAATTCAAAGAGAACACGGTCAAAACTTGGTGAAGGAAGCACCTTCTGAGGATGTAGGTGAATTATCTACTATCATCATCACTTCTTCCTCAGTATAATGTTGATGTTGAGATATTTGAGACCTAAACATCATGCCAGATCATTTTAAGCCTGTGGTTGTGATGTTAACAAATACACTATATTGCCAAAAGTATTCACTCATGGATCTAAATCATTGAATTCAGGTGTTCCAATCACTTCCATGGCCACAGGAAGTTCCACGCTCTCAGGAGCTCAGTGAATTCCAGCGCGGTACCGTGATAGGATGTCACCTGTGCAACAAGTCCAGTCATGAAATTTCATTGCTACTAAATATTCCACATTCCAACTGTCAGTGGTTTTATAACAAAGTGGAAGTGATTGGGAATGACAGCAACTCAGCCACGAAGTGGTCGACCATGTAAAATGACAGCGCAGGGTCAGCAGATGCTGAGGCACATAGTGCGCAGAGGTTGCCGACTTTCTGCAGAGTCAATCGCTACAGACCTCCAAACTTCATGTGGCCTTCAGATTAGCTCAAGAACAGCGTAGAGAGCTTCACGGACTGGGTTTCCATGGCCGAGCAGCTGCATCCAAGCCTTACATCACCAAGCACAATGCAAAGCATCGAATGCAGTGGTGTAAAGCGCCACCACTGGACGCTAGAGCAGTGGAGACGTGTTCTCTGGAGTGACGAATCACGCTTCTCCGTCTGACAATCCGATGGACGAGTCTGGGTTTAGCAGTTGCCAGGAGAACGGTACTTGTCTGACTGTACTGAGCCAAGTGTAAAGTTTAGTGGAGGGGGGATTATGGTGTACGGTTGTTTTTCAGGAGTTGGACTTGGCCCCTTAGTTCCAGTGTGTTGTGTTTTTAGTATTTCATCAATTTATACTATGACAACATACAGCACACGGAGACAGAGAAACGGTGACTTCAACTCAACGTTGCTTTGTTTATTTTTGAACTCTCGCCTATGCGGAGGGGTACACAAGTAGTCCGATGCACAGCAATACCTAGAGACTTAGAGTACTGCTAAGAGATCCTCAATACATGACATAGTGAAAGGAACTCTTAATGCTTCAGCATCAAGAGATTTTGGACAATTTCGTGCTCCCAACTTTGTGGGAACAGTTTGGGGACGCCCCTTCCTGTTCCAACATGACTGCACACCAGTGCACAAAGCAGCTCCATAAAGACATGGATGAGCGAGTTTGGTGTGGAAGAACTTGACTGGCCTGCACAGAGTCCTGACCTCAACCCGACAAAACACCTTTGGGATGAATTCAAGCGGAGACTGCGAGCCAGGCCTTCTCGTCCAACATCAGTGTCTGACCTCACAAATGCGCTTCAGGAAGAATGGTCAAAAATTCCCATAAACACTCCTAAACCTTGTGGAAAGCCTTCCCAGAAGAGCTGAAGCTGTCATAGCTGCATGGATTATGGATTAAGAATGTGATGTCACTCAAGTTCATATGTGTGTGAAGGCAGATGAGTGAATACTTTTGGAAATATAGTGTATGATTCTGACTTTTTATATCACTATTACTGGCCCAATGTTGTTTCAAGACATGATATTCTCATTTTCCTTAGTCCTTCATAAGCCTTTTTCCCATAATTGAGTAAACAAATACTAAGACAAGTTAGTCAGGTTCTGTTAGGTTTGGCTTGCACAGTAAATCTTGCCTGGGCCATCCTAATCCTATAGTCTACAGCTCTCTATGTTTTGATGTCACAGTCTTAACGATACACAAAACATGTGAAACCACTCCACATGTTTTGTGTGATGGCAACAGTTCAGAGGAAACTGAGGAAAAACAGCTGCATCAGCACATCGTAGAATATTCCCATGTAAGAGGCCACCTTTTTCACCAGCCCTACAAATGAAAGTGTACTTATGTAATAAGTATTCTTTATGTAATAAGTATACTAACATCAGTGAACTAGTAGTATACTTGTAAGTTTACTACACCCCAATTCCAAAAAAAGTTGGGACGCTGTGTAAAATGTGAATACATGTAAATAAAACGGAATGCGATGATTTTGAACACAGAACACATATCAGATGCTGAAAGTGAGACATTTTACCATTTCATGAAAAAAAATAACTCAGAAAACTTTATGGCAGCAACACATCTAAAAAAAGTTGGAAGAGGGGCAACAAAAGGCTGAAAAAGATATAAAAAGTATAAAAAGAGCATTTTAGAGAGGCAGAGTCTCTCAGAAGCAAAGATGGGCAGAGGTTCACCAATCTGCGAAAAAACAGCATCTAAAAATTGTGGAACAATTTCAGAAAATGTTCCTCAACATAAAATTGCGAAAGACTTTGGATATTCCACCATCTACAGTACATAATATCATCAAAAGATTCAGAGAATCAATATTGGGTGGTCAGTATGGGATGCTTGTGATCTTCGGGCCCTCAGGCAGCACTGCATTGAAAACAGGCGTGATTCTGTACTGGAAATCACTGCATGGGCTCAGAAACACTTCCACAACATAATCTCTTTCAGGGAAGGCCTTCATATTTCAGCAAGACAATAATAAACCACATACTGCATCCATCACAACAGCATGGCTTCACAGAAGAAGAGTCCAGGTGCTGAACTGACATGCAGTCCAGACCTTTCACCAATAGAGAACATTTGGTGCATCATGAAACGAAAAATGCAGCAAGGAAGACTCAGGAATATTGAGCAGCTAGATTAGACAAGAATGGGACAGTATTCCTCTCCCAAAACTCCAGCAACTCCAGCAACCTCTTTAGTGACTGACCCTCTTTAGTGACTGAGCCTCTTTAGTGACTGAACCTCTTTAGTGACTGAACCTCTTTAATGACTGAACCTCTTAAGTGACTGAGCCTCTTTAGTGACTGAACCTCTTTAGTGCCTGAACCTCTGAAGTGACTGAGCCTCTTTAGTGACTGACCCTCTGAAGTGACTTGAACCTCTTTAGTGACTTGACCCTCTTTAGTGACTTGAACCTCTTTAGTGACTGAACCTCTTAAGTGACTGAACCTCTTTAGATACTGAAACCCTTTAGTGACTGAACCTCTTAAGTGACTGAGCCTCTTTAGTGACTGACCCTCTTTAGTGACTGAACCTCTTTAGTGACTGAACCTCTTTAGTGACTGACCCTCTTTAGTGACTGAGCCTCTTTAGTGACTGACCCTCTTTAGTGACTGAACCTCTTTAGTGACTGAGCCTCTTTAGTTACTGACCCTCTTTAGTGACTGAACCTCTTTAGTGACTGAACCTCTTTAGTGACTTAAACCTCTTTAGTGACTGAACCTCTTAAGTGACTGAGCCTCTTTAGTGACTGACCCTCTTTAGTGACTGAACCTCTTTAGTGACTGAACCTCTTTAGTGACTGAGCCTCTTTAGTGACTGAACCTCTTTAGTGACTGAACCTCTTTAGTGACTGAACCTCTGAAGTGACTGAGCCTCTTTAGTGACTGAGCCTCTTTAGTGACTGAACCTCTTAAGTGACTGAGCCTCTTTAGTGACTGAACCTCTTTAGTGACTGAACCTCTTAAGTGACTGAACCTCTTTAGTGACTGAAACCCTTTAGTGATTGAACCTCTTAAGTGACTGAGCCCTCTTTAGTGACGGAGCCCTCTTTAGTGACTTGAACCTCTTTAGTGACTGAACCTCTTTAGTGACTGAATCTCTTTAGTGACTGAAACCCTTTAGTGACTGAGCCTGTTTAGTGACTGAGCCTCTTTTGTGACTGAGCCTCTTTAGAGATGATTTTGTGTGACTTTCGGTTTGAGCCAATCTCGTAATTTGTTTATTTGGCTTCTTTGAGTCTGAGGCCTTGACCCATGTTGCGTACTGGGTGTTGTCTCTCACTGTATCATATATTATCATTTTTAAATAAATCAAATACTTTTTGTGAGGTTTCTTTAAAACTCTGACACCTCAAATGTGATTTTTTGCAGTTAGCATTCTCCAGCTCCTGTGTGATTCTTGTCTTATTCCTTATTTTCAGGAGCTACAAAATGTTCCGTATCCAAGGCCTGTCTGAATTTGGAATGACAAAAAAAGTTGTTTTTTTTTTATTTGCTAATCACACTTACAGTTATATTGTAAGTAATCGATTAAATATGCTTTTAGTCCACAGAGACGAGGTGACTCATATACAATTACATACAAGCAACACTGTTATTATGTACATAAGACTGTTTTTAATGAATGAACAAGGACAAAGAAAATGTTTCCTTTAAAAATACCTTTTCTGAAAATGCACAGATTTGTTCTATAAAATAATCTGTTCCTGACCTACTATTAATGCTTTTACAGCTGTTATTGGTTTTAAGTTTGAAAGGGAAATGTCAGAATCTTAGCATTTTTTTTTTGTTGTTTAGTTTAGTTTTGTTTTATGTATCGAAACCAAACTGCATGATTTGGAAGTTTATTTTCTTAATTAAATTAAATTGTATGAGATCGTATCATCATTCGCAATTAATATGGTTCTGAAACAGTATAGATGCTGTCTCAACTTTACCCTACCTGAATCAAAAACCATAAGTGCTGATCATTAAAAAAATAATAAATGAATTAATCACTCTAAATGTAGGTATTGTGATATAAACTGAGTCTGTTCTACAGTTTCTCATTAGGCTGAATGAATAACCGACTCTAAATGTAGGTATTGTGATATAAACTGAGTCTGTTCTACAGTTTCTCATCAGGCTGAATGAATAACCGACTCTAAATGTAGGTATTGTGATATAAACTGAGTCTGTTCTACAGTTTCTCATTAGGCTAAATGAATAACCGACTCTAAATGTAGGTATTGTGATATAAACTGAGTCTGTTCTACAGTTTCTCATTAGGCTGAATGAATAACCGACTCTAAATGTAGGTATTGTGATATAAACTGAGTCTGTTCTACAGTTTCTCATTAGGCTGAATGAATAACTGACTCTAAATGGCTCAAAAAACATACAAAAAATTGTTTTTCTGATCTTTTCAACTCCTGTACCATGGAGGATGACCCTCTGGTTCTTCTTTGAACAGTCTGACCCCAAATCTCTGTTAATTTTAGCATATTTTATGTGCTTTAACTATTCTGTTCGTAATCATGCTCACGCTGCCCCCTGGTGGCCCCTAAAGCACACTGGGTCAAAACTGACAAATGAGGTATGGATTAAAAGTTCACAATCTGAGCTTTCCTCACAGCTTTTTCCTCTAGTCTCGGAGAGCTACAGGTGAGACATTATGAAACAGAAAGTAAGAGGAGGCGTTTCAGGCCGTATGAACCCCAGGAGACCTCAGAGGGTCATTATACTGAAAATCCAACACCACTGGTTTCCTCTGCAGCTGGTGACTCTGAGGCGCAGCCTCTCTGTGAGCTTCATCTCATTAAATTAATCCTGTAAAAGACACATGGAGGAGATCTCTCTCTAATAAACGCGCTGCAGCTGCCGCAGTTACACTTCACTGCTCATACAAAGTGAAGAACTGAAGAGCAGATCAATCAGCCAATCAGATTAATCAGCTCAGCAAACACTAGCAGCAACCTCGGACACTAAACTTCCACAAAAGTTCCAAAAAAAAAATCACAAAACTTTCACAAAACTTCCACTGAACTTCCACTAAATTTCTACAAAACTTCCACAAAACGTCCATAAAACTTCCAAAACTTCCACTAAACTTCCACTAAACTTCCACAAAACTTCCAGAAAACTTCCACAAAACTTCCATAAAAATGTCCATAAAACTTCCACAAAACTTCCACAAAACTTCCAGAAAAATGTCCAAAAAACTTCTACAAAACTTCCACTAAACTTCCACTAAACTTTCACAAAACTTCCGTAAAACTTCCACTAAACTTTCACAAAACTTCCATAAGACTTCCACTAAACTTTCACAAAACTTCCATAAAACTTCCACTAAACTTCCACAAAACTTCCACTAAACTTCCACTAAACTTTCACAAAACTTCTATAAAACTTCCACTAAACTTTCACTAAACTTCCATAAAACTTCCACTAAACTTCCACAAAACTTCCGTAAAACTTCCACTAAACTTTCACAAAACTTCCATAAAACTTCCACTAAACTTTCACAAAACTTCCATAAAACTTCCACTAAACTTTCACAAAACTTCCATAAGACTTCCACTAAACTTTCACTAAACTTCCATAAAACGTCCACTAAACTTCCACAAAACTTCCACTAAACTTTCACTAAATTTTCACAAAACTTCCACTAAACTTCCACTAAACTTCCACTAAACTTTCACAAAACTTCCACTAAACTTTCACTGCTAGAAGATTTACCATCACTGGTGTCAATATGTTATCAATCATATTAATCATTGTTCTTTTATGTGGAGTAATAACTTCCATATCAGTGATTTACATCAATATGTTTGTTGTTCAATATGTCAAGAATCTTGAGAAATTATTTACTTCATTCTAGATATTAATTTTATTCGAATTTCATTCAGGAGGTTAATTTTCTCAGAACTTCACTCTAGGTATTAATTTTATTAGAACTTCTAAATTTAATTCTATTATGAAATGATTCTATCATGATGCTGATTCTCTGAAACTTCACAAATGTAAGATGATCATTAGAATCTGTTAAAAATGTAGAAATATTAGAAGTCTCCAGAACAATGATGAGAGCTGCAGAAGATTCTAAAATACTGAGAACGCTGTAGAACAGAAGAACGAAGTTTTTCTGTTTGATTTTCACTGTAGCTTTTTAACTAAGGAAGAAAAATCCATGGGCTGCTTCAGATCTATGAAGTTCTGGAGAATCAGCATCATGATAGAATCATTTTATACATTTATTTTCAGGCAAATCGGTTTTAAATTATTGCAAACTTTACAATTTTTGTACTTCAGGCCACAAACTCTCTCTCTCTCTCTCTCTGATGAGTGTTTGGATCCTGGCAGGCGCCTTTTGTTGTGAACACTTTCTGTCACCATGGGAGAAATGTTGTTTGTGTGATTTCAGAAAATAAAAGCTTTGGTTTCTGAACAATAAACGCTGCTGTTTCTCCTAATTGATTCTCAGGGACAAGTGAGCACAACAACCTGCATTTACAAATGGATGGAGATTATACATTATACACATTATAATAGAAACACGCACCTTATACTTCCACTAACTGGCCACTTTATTAGAAACACCCACCTTATACTTCCACTAACTGGCCACTTTATTAGAGACACCCACCTTATACTTCCACTAACTGGCCACTTTATTAGAAACACCCACCTTATACTTCCACTCACTGGCCACTTTAGTAGAAACACCCACCTTATACTTCCACTAGCTGGCCACTTTATTTGAAACACTTACCTTATACTTCCACTAACTGGCCACCTTATTTCGAAACACCTACCTTGCACTTCCATTAACTGTCCACTTTATTAGAAACACCTGCCTTGAGCTTCCACAAATTGGCCACTTTATTAGAAACACCGGCCTTGAGCTTCCACTAAATGGCCACTTTATTAGAAATATCAACCTTGAGCTTCACTAGCTGGCCACTTAGAAACTGCTTCAAACTGCAAAGAACACTGTATGCACATGACACGGTTTTATACTGTTCAGCTGACTCTGTTTATGCTGCAATAAGAAAACTCATTTAATGCCCTACAGGCTGCTTTGCGTAAACACAAACTGGTTTTAAATCCTAAGAAAACTACGTTCGTGCTGTTTTCCAGATCTACTGATACTGATTTCAATTCTGTAAATGTCACTACCCTGACGGGATCCAACACCGAGAGAGTCACAGAGTATAAGTACCTTGGCATTTGGCTGGATGATGAACTCACTTTTAAACCCCAAATTAATAAACTAGTTGGCGAATGTAGACAGAAGCTCGGTTACCTATATAGAAATAAATCCTGTTTCCTCATGTATGCTAGAAAAAGAATTGTTGAGGCAGCTTGCTATCAGTCATGGACTACGGTGATGTAATTTACAAACACGCATATGTCAGTTCCCTGAAACCGCTCTCACTCTGCACTGAGGTTCATCACCGGAGACCCTTATAAACACTCATCACTGCAGACTGGATGAAAAAGTTGGATGCCCCTCACTAGCAGCGCGGCGGGAAACACACTGGTTTACTTTTATTTATAAAACACTCTCTGGCTGTAAGCCAGCATATATTACTTCAATGATGTCTGTAAATAATGGTATTTATCAGACTCGCTCCAGTGGCTGGATCACATGCCAGGTACCAAGGATTTTTACTGAACTGGGAAAATCTGCTTTTAGTTCCAGAGCACCAGTGAGCTGGACCCTCACTACAGGAACCACTAAAGCTCAGTTCACTGGGTCACTCAGTCATTTTAAACTTCTACTGTCTAACCACCTCCACTCTGCCTCACACTGTTTTACCTGCTTTTTTACCATTGTTATCTTATTTTCATTATTTAATTTTTTTTTAACTTTATTTATTATTAGTCTCATTCTTATTTTAATTATTAAATTAAATGTATTAATAATTAATAATATAATTATTAATTATTCTCTTATTTTATTTTGATTTGATTAGATTTTATTAACCTTCACATTTTAGCTATGTTTTAATATTTTTATGTATTTTTATTATTAATGTTTCACTTTTTTATACTTACCTGATTTGAGTCTTTTTTATTTATTAAATTTACTGTTACTATTTGATATGTTCTTTATCAATCCCTTGCTCTGTACTAACTCGGCAACATTGTAAATGAGGGTCACTCTCAATGTTCTCTGAGATTAAAAAGGTTGACTGATTGATTGAAATACCTATATTGTACTTCCACTCATTGGCCACTTTATCAGAAACACCTACCTTGTGCTTCGACTAACTGGCCACTTTATCAGAAACACCTACATTGTGCTTGTATTTAGGACAATAATGTGCTTTTTTTCTATAGCAAAAGTTTTGATTGTGATGTATGGTTGGCAGCCACATTGCAACCACTTGGAGTAATGTATGACCTGCTAACCAACAACCTAGAAACCACTCAAGTTACCATAGCAACTGCCTGGCAACACTTTAGCAACCAACTGCTGGGATAACACAGCAACCACCTCGCAATGTTAGCAACCACCTGAAATAAGATATGATCCACTTAGTACCCTAGCAACCACATAAGATACCATAGCAATGGCCTAGCAACACTGTAGCAATGTCCTGGGATAACCCAGCAACTGCCTAGCAACATCCTATCAACCATCTGAATCCTGATATGATTTCTGGCTTTTATGGTAGTTTATTTGGGCAGAACTTGCTCTTCGTAGCAATGAGGACACTCTGATGAACAAGCAGCTGAGGGTGAAGATGAACATACCCAAAGCTGCTGTATGATAAACTAAACCTGCACTTATTTGAAAAGCAACAGTGAAAATCAAGCAGAAAATGGTGTGATGTTCTCAAACATCTGGTCTATAGTGAAGATCAGCTGGTTCCAGAGCACTGATCTGTCACCTTTGCCCCTCTGTGAGATGTTTCCCATGTTCCTGAGCTGAAGTTCAGCTGGAGAACTTCAAAGAAACCTTCTGGCCTCCAATAATCCCTGCGCAGGTGTGACCGCAAGGAGGTTACAGGTTGTGTGGCTTCAAGCAGCTTTTAATTAGCAGAGGTGGAGATTTCCCTGCTCAGATACACCTGATCCAGCTCAGCGCTTAACCCTTAGAAGATCACAGTTACAGCCGTTTCGCTGTGCATTAGGCCAACACTGACTGATCGCTTTATTAGGAAAACCACACTAATTCTGTTGAGGCTCACAGATGGTAGGTTCAGAATTTGGTGCAAACAGCATGAATTCATGGACCCAACTTGGTTTGTGTGAACAGTCCAGGCTGGTGGATGTGGCGTAATGGGGTGGGGAATGTTTTCTCGGCGCACTTTGGGCTCGTTAATATGGATCAATCACCGGTTGCCCTTTTGAGTTTGGTTGCTAACCATGTGCATCCCTTCATGGCCAGTCACATGATCTGAATCCAATAGGAATCCTTTGGGATGTGGATTCACAGCATGAAAGTGAACTAGAAAATCTGCAGGAATTGCATGATGCAATCATGTCAACATGGATCAGAACCTCAAAGGAATGTTTCTGATATCGTGTGGAATCCATACCCTGAAGAACTGAGTTTGTTTTGAGAGCAAAGGGAGGCCCTACCAAGAAATCGAGATTCATCAGACCAGGCTACGTTTTTCCATCTTCAGCTGTGCAGTTTTGGTGAGCCTGTGCCCACTGCAGCCTCAGCTTTCTGTTCTTGGCTGACAAAAGTGGAACCCGATGTGGTCTTCTGCTGTTGTAGCCCATCCACCTCAAGGTTGGGTGTGTTGTGCATTCAGAGACACTTTTCTGCATCACAATCATACGGAGTGGTTATCTGAGTTACTGTAGCCTTTCTGTCAGGTAGAATCAGTCTGGCCATTCTCCACTGACCTCTCTCATCAACAAGGCGTTTCCATTCACAGAGCTGCCGCTCACTGGGTGTTTTTTCTTTATTGCTCCATTCTGAGTAACTCTAGGGACGCTGTTTGTGAAAATCTCAGGAGATCAGCAGTTGCAGAAACATTCGAACCAAACTGTCTGACTCCAACAATCACACCAAGGTCACATTTTTCTCCATTCTGATGGTTAATGTGAACCTTACCCTAAAAAAGTGGGTAGGTGTTCCTAAAAAGGGTGAGATGTGACACATACATAATTAGTTCTTAATACATAATTGCTCTTCTGTAATGACCAATATGCCATAGTCAGTAAACACTATGTGACAAAATGTTGCAACCACCTGGGATACCATAGCAACCACCTGGCAACACCTTAGCAACCACCTGGAATACCATAGCAACTGCCTATCAACACCATGGCAACCACCTGGGACACTACAGCAACCACCTGGGATACCATGGCAACCACTTCACAGCACCCTTGCAACCACCTGTAATAACATAACAAACCACCTAGCAACCCTCTAGCAACCATCTGGGACACTACAGCAACCACCTAGCAACACCTTAGCAACCACCTGGGATATTATAGCAACCACCTCGGATACCATGGTAATTACCTAGCAACCACCTGTAATGAAATAACAACCACCTAGCAACTCCCTAGCAAACAACAAGCACACCATAGCAACCTCCTAGCAACACCTTAGCAACCATGACTGAACTGGTACTGCCTGGCAGCCTCCGAGCAACCACCTGGGATACCATGGCAACCACCTAGGAGCATCTTAGCAAATGCTTAGGAAATGCACTTTTCTAGTTACCTATTGACGACACAATCTGTTCTACCCGTGTTGTTATTAAGCAACAGAACTACTGCTTCCTGCAAAATGAAGAACAAAGTAAAATGAAGAAGCTGAACAGTGTAACAAATGTGCTCTAATGTCGGCAGTTCCTTCTGCCAAAGAACGTAGCGGCCTTTAGTGTTACAGACAGAGTCATAACACTGCCACAATATCAGGTTCAGCTCAGCTTTTTCAGTATTTTCTGATTGTTATCAGAAATAACGACACAGTTCGAACACTCCCCAACCAATCAGCTGGTTAGGGTTAGCGTTAGGGCCACCGAAACTAATTTGTGATAGCATACGCAACATTTTCCCATCATCAACATTCCATGTAACCTCAGAAGACTTGTGTGGGTTGACTGGTGGTAAATAAAATGTCTATATTTGTGTTGTAGTCATGGCGACCCCTGGTTCCTATCACCACCACTAAACCACTTCACACCAAACCGTTCTGAATCTCTCTGATTACAGCTCACACACTGATGTGAAGTGGATGTGTTTATGAGACTCTGATGAAATCTCATCGTTATATCCATTAAAATGTGTTTTCACTGCTGCTCTGGGGCGTCAAGAACATTCACCATCAGTTTATATCCAGCAATTTACATCTGCTGGAGTCTCTCTCTCTCTCTCCTCTCTCTCTCTCCCCCTCTCTCTCTCCCCCCCCTCTCTCTCCCCCCCCTCTCTCCCCCCTCCCTCTCTCCCCCCCTTTCTCTATCTCTCTCTCTCCCCCTCCTCTCTCTCTCTCTCTCTCTCCCCCTCTCTCTCTCTCTCTTTCTCCCCCCCCTCTCTCTCTCTCTCTCTCTCCCTTTCTTTTCTCCCCTTCTCTGTTCTTTCTTTCTTGCTTGCTTGCTTTCTTTTCCTCCCCTCTTCTCTGTCTCTTCATTTTCTCTGTCTTTTCTTTTTCTATTTTTCTTTTCTGTTTTTCTCTGTTTTCCCGTTCTTTCACTCTTATTCCTGTTCTTTCTTTCTTTTTCTCTCTCTTCTGCCTTTCTCTCTCCCTCCCCTGCTCACTTTCTCCTCTCGTTCTTTTTTAGTTCCCCGTCTTCTACCTTTCTTTCTTTCTTTTTCTTTTATTCCTTTTACCTTTTTCCTTTGCTTTCTTTAGTACTTCTCCCTCTCTTTTATCTTTATTTCCTTTTCTCTCTCCGTCTTTCTCTCTTTTTATCTCTATCTCTCTTTTTCTTTCTGTCTCTTTCTCTCTCTGTCTTCCCCTCTCTCCTCTTTCTTCACTCTCTCCCTCTCTTTGTTTCCCTCTCTTTTTCTCTCTCTCTCCGTCTGTCTCTCTCTCTTCCCCCCCCTCTGTTTCTCCCTTCTCTCTCTCCCGTTTGTTGTTGTATTTTTTTCTCTTACCTCTCTGTCACTCTTCAATCATTTCTCTTTCCATTTTCTTTCTCACTCTCTCCCTCATTTTCCTCCTTTTTTCTCTTTCCTTTTTTCTTCTCTCTTTTCTCCCTCTCCCTGTGTCTCTCATTCTCGTTTTCTTCCATTTTCCCTTTCCTCTCTCTCTCCCACACTCTCTCTCCTTCCTTTCTCTCTTTCTCAAGCTGCCTTCTCTCCTTTTCTCTCTCCTAGTTTAATCAGCTGTAAGGTGCTGTAGGAGGTCAGTAGGCGTGTTTATGACAGATGCAGTGATGCTTTTACATTTAGCTCTGAATGCCCCTTTAATCCACACCTGGCAGCAGCAGCAGTGAGTCTCACAGGTAAAACTGGCCTCCTGCTGCCGGTCTGGCTCGTCCTTCTGATGCGCGGAGGGACGGATGTGGTGCAGTGGAGGCTTTTATGTTGTCTTTAGAAGTGCGGTGAGTTAACACCGAAGTTTGGCCATGAGACCGTTTCTCTGGATGGATATGAAATCTGTTCGACTGCACAGACACAGTTCAGTCATTTTCCATCATTTTCCATCCGGAGTAAAAGAAAAAGACGAAAAGCCTCTCACTGAGCGCTACAACCTTCCATTTAGCTTTGTGCAGAACCTCTTTACCTGCCTTTGTGCTTTGCTTTCAAGTGTGACTGCAGCCTTTCTTCCGTGACCGTAACACCAACACCTCAAAAGCTCTGTTTTCAAAGCCACTTCTGCAAAACGCTGCTGCCCCGAGACGTCGCCACTGAAAACTAACAAACAGCATCCCAAACGCTCATTTAGCGCCCATCAGGGAGTCTGCAGCCGGGGTGGGGGTTGTTTAGCTTTGATGGCTCAGTGGTCTTTGACTGACCAGCAGTAGGAGTTCCTGTGCTGTCGGCTCACAGCTGGAGTTCTCTCGCGCTGGACTGAGCAGGGAGACATCTGGAGGAGGGGTTATCGGGGCGTCACTCTGAGCTCTGTGATGGTCTGAGTGTGAGATCAAAGCCTGAGGGGTGTGTGTGTGTGTTTTCCCTCCCACAGAGACGATCCAGACCACCACACACACACACACATACAGAGACCAGTGGTGACTCTGCAGGATTAACTCGTTTAACAATGTGAACTAAAAAGACTTTTAAACTCTGTGCCATGCGCCCCCCCCGGGCCCCAGACGATGAGGGCTGCGAGAGCCGGCCGGAAGGCCGTCACCCAGCGGTGACGAACCTCGGCGAAGATGGCAGGGAGAGAGCTGCGAGTGTGGAGGGGGTGGAGCGCAAAGCCCGAGCTCCGCCGAGGGATGCCAATCATGTGATTGATGGCGGGAGGAGGGGGATGATGGTGCCAGCCACAAGAGGCATGAGCAAGTCCCAAGGTCCACCTCCCCGTCACCGCCCCCAGCGCACCAGGGGTCGGGGCTCGGGCGGCAGACCTCGGGACTCGCTCGTGCCTCTTGTGGCTGGCACCGTCGTCCTCCTCCTCCCGCCATCAATTGCATGATTGGCGTCCCTCGCAGGAGCTCGGGCTTTGCGCTCTGTCCCCTCCACACTCGCGGCTCTCTCCCTGCCGTCTTCGCCGAGGTTTGTCACTGCTGGGTGTTCAGGCCCCGCCTTCTGGCCGGCTCTCACGGCCGTCATCGTCGGGACCCAGAGAGAAGATAGATAGATAGATAGATAAACAAAACCATGTCTGTGATAGTCCGTCTCTAGTAGTGCATGTGAACAAGTTCAGGTTGAGTCTCAAACTCGTGGGTTCAGGTTGGGTTCAGGTCGGGTTCAGGTCGGGTCTCAAACTTGTGGGTTCAGTTAAGGTTCAGGTCAAGTCTCAAACTTGTGGTTTCAGGTCAGGTTCAGGTCAATTCTCAAGCTCATGGGTTCAGGTCGGTTCATGTCTGGTCTCAAACTTGTGGGTTCAGGTCAAATCTCGAACTTGTGGGTTCAGATCGGGTTTGGGCCAAGTTCTGATTGAGTTTCAAACTCGTGGGTTCAGGTCGAGTCTAAAACTTGCGGGTTCAGGTCGGATTCAGATCATGTCTCAAACTTATGGATTCAGGTCGGGTTCAGTCGAGTCAAAATTGTGGGTTCACGTTGGGTTCAGGTCAGGTTTTAAACTCGTGGTTTCAAGTCGGGCTCAGGTTGAGTCTCAAACCCACAGGTTCAAGTCGAGTCTCAAACTTGCAGGTTCAGGTCAGGTCTCGAACTCATGCATTCAGGTCAGGTTCAGGTCAGATCTCAAACTTGCAGGTTCAGAACTCATGGGTTAAGGTCGGGTTTAGGTCGAGTCTTAAAATCATGGGTTCAGGTTGGGTTCAGGTCGAGTCTCAAACACCTGGCTTCAGGTCAGGTTCAGGTAAAGTCTCAAACTTATGGATTCAGGTCGAGTCTCAAGCTCCTGGGTTCAGGTTGGGTTCAGGTCAGGTCTTAAACTTGCAGTTTCAGTCAGGTTCAAGTCGGGCCTCGAACACCTGCATTCAGGTCAGGTTCAATTTGGGTTTCAAACTCATAAGTTCATGTCGGGTTCAGGTCAGAACTCAAACTCACAAGGTCAGGACGGGTCTCAAACCTACAGGTTTATTCAGGTTCAGGTTGGGTCTCAAACTCACAAGTTCAGGTCAGGTTCAGGCCTTAATTTCATGCAGACCTCTAGATCCTGTTTGTTTCGTGTGAGTTTAGTGTCTGTGTCAGTTTTGTTTAGCAGCACTGAAGAGCGTAAAATGCGACCCGGTGCTGTTAGTCTGTCAACACATCACTCTGTGTGTGTGTGTGTGTGTGTGTGTGTGTGTGTGTGTGTGTGTGTGTGAACAGCTTATAGTGACAAAAGACACTGTGTGTGTGTGTTAAAGTGTCTCTGTGAAGATCAAACATGTGACTCAACGAGAGAAATAAATAAATAACCACATCCTAAAAATATCTGTGTTCAGCTCTGCAGCTCACACACTCATATTACTCACTTACAAACAACAAAACACACTAAAATCTCTCAATTTTCTGCTTGTTTATTTATTTATTTCCGCGCGCTCGACATCTACGTCTCCTTTCTGAAATGTAACGTTGCGAAATCTTGACCTTTATCAGAAAAGGTTTTAACCTTTCCGAGTGGGAGACGCTGACGGGCCTTCAGACGTTTGTCATTCAGTTATGATTCAGAATTGTACAGTTCTTCACCTCATTGCTATAAAATCACTGACTCACTGAACGTTTAAAGGCTCTAAGCAGATGTGTGTGTACAGTCTAAATGAAGTGCAGTTAGCACCGTGCTAACTGGGGGTGTAAGCTTCCATTACTAACACTACACTTCTTATAAAAGATGGTTCTTCAAGGGTTCTTTACTAAAATGAATGGTTCTATATAGATCCATTTCAGGCTGCCTGGTGAAATGGCTCCTCAGATTGATGGAGAATGTGTATATGGTTCTATATAGCACCAAAAAACGTTCCACTGTTGTTACGATGCCAAGCTGGTAACAAAAGCAGAATCCTTTTTGGTGCTATATAGAACCATGTACAACACATTCTCCATCCATCTGAAGAACCACTTCACCGTGCAAAACACCATTTAATTAAATGCATCTATGTAGAACCAATTTTTTTATTAAAGAACCCTTGAAGAACCATCTTTTTTAAGACTGCACAGAGCTCATGGCTCCATCCATAATATCCACAGTTTGGATGCTCTAATTTTAATGTTAGAATAAAACTGTCTGTTTTTATTATAGACTTTAAAGGGAAAATCCACCCAGCTTTCAAAATTTCCCCATAACTCAGTGTGTGAGATGTAAACAGAGTGATTCAGAGTGGCTTGGTGTGAAATGGTTGATTGCGCACACTTAACAAAACATGGTTTTTCAAGGGCTCTTTAGTAAAGAAAATTGTTCTATGTAGAACCATGAGAACTCAAAGAACCCTTTGCATGATTAAAGGGTTCTTTGCATCATGAAATAGTTCTTCAGATTGATGGAGAATGTACTGTAGATGGCCCTATATAGCATCAAAAAGGGTATATACATATATACATATACCCTCTTAGACTGTAGTTACAACTGACATAACAATAGAAGAACCAATTTTGGTGCTAAATAGAATGCTTTTCAAAAGGGTTCTATATAGAACCATCTACAGCACATTCTCTATCAATCTGAAGAACCCTTTAATCATGCAAAGCGTTCTTTGAGTTCTCATGGTTCTATATAGAACCATTTTCTGTACTAAAGAACCATCTTTTTTAAGAGTGTATAGACTCAGATGTCTTTACAGTGGTGGTGATAGGAACCAGGGGTCGCCATGACTACAACACAGATATAGACATTTTATTTACTGTCCAGAACCACCAGTGAACCTACACGAGTCTTCTAAGTTTATATGGAATGTTGATGATGGAAAATAGTGGAAAATCTCAAATAATAAGTTTTCTTTGGGGACTATTTTGCCTCACAGCACCCTGCATATCATGTATCCCTCCACCATGAATGGAGTTTAAGGCCAAAATCTTCTCAAAACTATCATAAAACAGTGTCTCAGTCATCAGGCAGTGAATTCATAACCATTTACTGTCATAACCTGAGCTTTTAGAGCTGGACGTCTGGTTCCTGAAGACTTCAGTACTCAGTGCTATGAGTGACATCATCCCAGCGCAGTAGACTTTATGTCTGGCGGTTTGGAGCCGTGCTGAGCTCGGCGCAGTAAGAGCCGCGGTTAATTGGTCCTGTTCTCTGTCGTTTGTTGAAGCTCTGCGCTGAGGCAGCTGAGGATCTCACGTCTCTCCACACGTCTCACGCAGCGAGCGTCAGACGAGCGCCGCCTCGCCTCGAACGGTGAGCTCTGAGGTGAGAACGTGAGAAGAGGTGAAGCTGCTGTGGAGACTCGAATTCAGATTCCTACAGATAAAACAAAGCATACAGAGAAACTGGGCTTAAGTGGAAGCAGCTGTACTGTCACACTTAAAAACTGTGAAGAAAAGTGAAAGTATGGAGCCAAAAATAACCTTCAGTGAAAGTCAAAAAGTATTTATGCTTAAACAAGCTCAAGCATATCAAAGTAAAAAGCACTTTTCTTGGTGTTCAGATAAATTTTACTCTAATTTTCGTGTTTTAATTTAAAAAAAATTCATTAAAAAATTATGGGACTTGACTGACATGAAAAATAAAAAAAAAGTAGTCACTAAAAAAGTGGCCACTTGCATGAAACATCTTAAGTATTTATCTTAAGTTAAACACTTAAAGGGACACGTGTCGGGCAGACTTAAATTTTGCAATTTTCAAAAATGTATGTTGTGAAAATGAGGGCCCAGAAACTCAATCCATAATTGTGCATTTTCCTTTTAAACATTTTCCTGGAGACATTTTACACAGATCACTCAGTCATACAGAGGTGTATAAAAGTTAGAGTAAAATTATTTTTTTAAATAAAAGTTAATTTTGGTGGGTGGTTCCATTTTACTCTGAGATGTTTGATTAGGTTGAAAAATTAAAAATAGTAGTTTGGAGCAACCTGACTAAAAAAAGACTACAAAAAAGACAGAATTGGACAGTGGCTGCTTGCAGGAAACAACTTAAGTGTTTATCTTAAGTTAAATGCTTTAGGAACTAGTTTAAAACAGACTTAAATTTTGCAAAAACTGAAACTTAAACTTAGCAGATTTGGGAAAAGACATGCTGACCAAACAGAAACCAGCTTTCTGATATTAATTTTGAAAGATCACAATTCCATGTTTAATAAGCACCTCTTTTAATGTCTTTGTAGCTGTTTTTTTACAGTGGCTACAGAGATAGTTCTGCAGCGGTGTTCCAGAATCAGCTTTTAAAAGTTGGGGAAATTGCAGAAAATGTGAAAAGACTGGTGCAGCATAGTAGCATAGTGGGTAGCGCTCATAACAAGAAGGGTTTGGGTTCGATTCCCCGACCGGGTAACCAGAGTCCCTTCAGTGTGGAGTGTACATGTTCTCCCTGTGTCTGTGTGGGTTTCCTCCCACAGTCCAAAGACATGCAGTCAGGCTGACTGGAGATACTAAATTACCTCTGGGTATGACTGTGCGTGTCTGCCCTATGCTGGACTGGTGACCTGTCCAGAATGTTTTTGCCCAATGAGTGCTGGGATAAGCTCTGGCACCACCTGCAACCCAGGAGGATAAACAGCTCAGATAGTGAGTAAAAGACTGTGAAGTATGTAATACTTCGTTGTGGAGTTAGACCGTTAAGCTATTTTTAATCATTTTTGTGTTCAGGATAATTTGGCCCCTCCCCCCAACACTATATTATAAAAACTAGTGCACATTACAGTCAGTGGTTCCTCCAGCCTAACTTCCGCTGTGTCTCATTTACAGGGCGCCACCCCGTTTCAAAAGAATGCAGAAGATACTTAAAATGTGACCAAGAAATGCACCTTCTTTCGGCCAAATTCTGAGCAATACTGCATCCTTCTCAGCCCTGAGTTCCCATGAGCCTCTGCGTTGCAAGCTACAACAATAAAGGAGCAGAGCAGTTTTACAAAAACTGAAAGGTTCTTTAAGGAACCTAAAGTGGTTCTCCTATGGCATCGCTCAAAGAAACCTTTATTTTTGAGTGTACGGTGTTATTTACTTATATAGTGCCTTACGGGGGCAGTCGTGGGCTGGAGGTTAGGGAACCAGCCCAGTGACCGGAAGGTCGCCGGTTTGATCCCCTGAGCCGAGAGTATGTGACTGAAGTGCCCTTGAGCAAGACACCTAACCCCTAACTGCTCCCCAGGCGCTGCGCATAGGGCTGCCCACCCCCCCAGGAAAGTGTGCTCACTGCCCCCTAGTGTGTGTGTGGGGTTTCACTGCATGGATGGGTTTGATTGCAGAGGTGAAATTTCCCCATTGTGGGACTAATAAGGGTCAATTAATCTAATCTAAAACATGGAGCTCAAGGTGCTCAAGCAAAACTGACATAAATATAATCCCATTAGATTTAAATATTCACTAAATGATTAATGCAGTAAATTGATTATTAATACTGTTATTATACTCAATGTTGCGTCCAGGTGCAGGAAAATGTAACATGATGTAATGTGAGCCATGAGTTCTATATAGAACCATTTCCCTCTTAAATGGTTCTTTGCATGGTGATATGACTCTTTAGAGTAATGTAAGTTGTGTTGTATATGGTCCTATATGGCACCAAAAAGGGTTCTGCTCATGTTACAAGCTTACCAAAACCAGAACCCTTTTCAGTGCTATATAGAACCATGTACAACACATTCTCCGTCACTCTGAAGAACCATCTCACCATGCAGAGAACCACTTAAGCATGAAATGGTGCTATATAGGACTGGTTCTAATGGTTCTATTTAGGGGTCTAAATAGAACCACTACCTTGCTAAAGGTTGTACTTTCAGATTTCCAGAGTACACAGAGCTTTGACTTGCCTCTTAGCAGAGCTGGCAGAAGGTTAGCAATGCTACCCTCCCTCCCCTGCGCCCCCCGTCCACAAGAGGGTCAGGGACCTTCTGGAAAGCCAGATCTGTTCGGCTCTACACACCTCTGACCTCACAAGCCAACCCAAAACCTGTTTATCCTCTTCTCCAACACAGCTTCTGCTCTGAGATTTACTCAGACGTCTTCAGGCCAAAGCTCTGACTTTGCAGGAAAGCCGCCCTGCTAACACCCTTGCGAGTAGCACAGTGCTAGGAAAGCTTTGTCCAGGCCAAAGGCTCTGCCTCATGACCTCTTTTTCTCAAACATGCTGCCAAGTTTTTTTACGTGGATTCATTAAATAATTTTTATGCCTGAAGTAATTCAGCACCAACTCAACGCTGGTTTTAAGACTTTCATGCTGCTGACTAGCGTTCAACAATGAACAGATATAGACATTCATTTACTGTCCAGAACCACCAGTGAACCTACACGAGTCTTCTGAGTTTATATGGAATGTTGATGATGGAAAATAGTGGAAAATCTGAAATAATATGTTTTCTTTGGGGACTATTTTGCCTCACAGCGCCCTGCATGTATCCCTCCACCATGAATGGAGTTTAAATTCTCTAAACTATCATAAAACAGTGTCTCAGTCATCAGGCAGTGAATTCATAACCATTTCATGCAGTAACTTTCTGTGGGGGAGCTTTTAGAGGTGGACGTCTGTTCTCAAATGATTATTCAGGGCTGTTAAAAGGAAATTGAATGTAACACATCAATGAAGCTCCTGTTCTCATGTGTTTGGAATGCATTGCAACCATTTGGAGCAAACAAATATTACAGAAACAATGAAGTCCATAAAGTAGAACATCAAATATTGAGTTTTTGTACTGTTTTCAGTTTAACACATGTCAAATTGAATTTACTAATCACTGCTTTCTGTTTCTGATAGCGATTCATACACTGTCCCAACTTCTTTGGAATTGGATTTGCACTTTTTCCAACATACACTGTAAATGTTTTAATGCATTGCAATACATTATTTTTTTATATTATATAAACAGATTGTATGACTGCTATACATACCTGAATTATTTGTGGCATCTTATATTATCTGCAACATAAAAGAAATAACCTCATTTTCTGGAAGAAAACTACATTTCCATCGTGCTGCATTCTGCAAAACCCTTACCCAAGAGTGAGAAGATTCACCGTCCAGGCCAAAGGCCTCATCCTGGCCATGCTGCCGGATGTAGAAGCCAGCTGACCCGGCCCACAGATCCATACACAGGGCATTAGGGCAGGATCTGCAGGCTAACTCCTCCATATGACCCCTCTGAGCACCCAGGTGGTGCCGGATCACGACAGGCCAGGACCTACGAGCTGCTGTTAGCTCTGTTTGGCAAGACAGGCTCAGGCTCCAGGAGGAAATGGCAGAAAGAGGGGGAGAGAGCGCCACAGCTTGAGGGAAAGTAGGTAGACAGCTTGATAATACTAGTGCTAGCGATGAATTCTAATGTGATACGTCAAAATATATACAGTTTATGAATATGTAATGCTGTATATGTGTAGGTAAAAGGCCCATGTGCTATATTTTACATGTTGGTTTAGGTAACAATAACTCTATTTATCTCTTTTTGTTAGTGTGCGTCTAAAGCCCCATTCAGATGGGATTGGTTTTATATGGGGCGGTAATGTAATTATTACCGGCATTTCTTAGTGATTTCTTAGCGCCATGTTAGTCATTTTTGGCACCTTTTACCTTCTGTAAAACGAGCCTTACATGCTCAGAAATAAAGGTACTGAACTGTCACTGGGTCAGTGCCCTTTCTGTCACTGCGGTGGAACCCTCAAGGGTCCATCTCAGTACCTTTAGTCAGGGAACATAACTGAACCATAATCCACTGAAATGATATGTTCTAAGCTGTACTGACTCCACACACCCCGTCTCGTCTCCAGGCTTTTATTTTACTGTTCTGTTTAAAACATTCGGTTATGAAAAGGTACAAATACGAACTTTTCACCTGGAGAAACTTATTTAAGGTTCACAATCAGACCTTAAAACCACTGTTGTACCTTTGAGGGAACATTTACACTGTTTGTACCTTGATGAACGAAAAATGTACCTGAACAGAACCTTCATTTCTAACAGTGCAGAAATAACCTCAGATAATGCTAATCTCGAAAACGTGTATGGTCATGATGCTATCGTGATGCTATCGTATCCTCCTATTAAGTATGGAGACAATAAATGGTGCAACAGTTACTAATATAGCGCCTGAGGCACCTGAATGTAACTGCTGCATTATTTAAGGTGGAACGGGAAAATTCGAACAAGAAGTTGACTTTAGTCTCTTGGCTAAAATGAAACTGATATGCACCGTTACTGTCCTGTCTCACGTTTACAACTCAGAATATGTAAACATTACAGAAAAAATGTGTGATTTTATGAGTTTATGTGGTAAAGTTAACTGTTTGCTGTGATTTCAGGCTGATGGTGATGCTAGTGATGCACTGTGTTTGCTTAAGACAGTGAGGTAAATGGTTAGAGTAAACTAAATAACAGCCAAATTAAATGTTTTAACATCTTTTCTACTCTTATCTGATGTGAAGGTGGTGCAGAAACTCTGTAGCAGTTCCATCTCATTTATACTGAGATTTCTTATTCGGTGTGAATCACTCACGAACACTACAGACGTCCCGAGGTAACCGGCATCACCCACCCCATTAATCCCGTCCCCATAGGGCTTAAGACTGGTATATGTAAATGAGCTCTGATCCAGCTGGCTGTGCCTCATTTAATGAGCAGTCAGGGTTGAAACGCTTCTTATAACTTCAGCGTGAATGGGCGGGGCTAAACTGCTGCAGACTGAATAGGCAGATGTATGGAGATGGGATGTTTTTGTGACATCGCAAAAACAATCACTTTAAAATGTGCAAGAGAGTGACTGAGTAAGTTAATGGCTGTGGAGGTTGTTGGTTCTTCCAGCAGGGACTACAAAAAAACGCTGACCATGATGGAAGGAATTCAAACACTGGTAGCAAAGGGTGATCTAGACAAGATGGCACTAGCTTTTCCTAAAATCCTTATTTCACTTAAAAAATCAACAATAATGTTTTGTTTGACAGGGGGTGTTCAAACTTTTGCATACAACTTTATTTATTGAGTTTAAAGTTGTGTATTATATATATATAGAGACGTAAACAGAGTGATTCAGAGAGGTTTGGTGTGAAATGTTTCAGATGTCTTTACAGTGGTGGTGATAGGAACCAGGGGTCGCCATGACTACAACACAAATATAGACATTTTATTTACTATCCAGAACCACCAGTGAACCTACACGAGTCTTCTGAGTCTATATGGAATGTTGATGATGGAAAATAGTGGAAAATCTGAAATAATAAGTTTTCTTTGGGGACTATTTTGCCTCACAGCGCCCTGCATGTATCCCTCCACCATGAATGGAGTTTAAGTTCTCTAAACTGTCATAAAACAGTGTCTCAGTCATCAGGCAGTGAATTCATAACCGTTTCATGTAGGAACTTTCTGTGAGGGAGCTTTTAGAGGTGGACGTCTGGTTCCTATCACCACCACTGTGAACAGTTCTGACTCGGTAAGTTTATCTAGAACAGAGCGTTTCACACCAAACCGCTCTGAATGACCCTGTTTACCTCTTAATCACTTAATTATGCAGGAATTTAGAAAAATTGGTTCCCCTTTGACAGGTTGTAACATTCAGATCTCTTTATGAAATGGACGTTTTTCAACCCCTGTGCCAATCATCTCCCCTATGTAGCTCATGCTTTTTTGATGCAAAGTACATGTTAAATGTATCTGACAGTAACATTCAGTCGTCTCAGTGCTGCAGTCTGATGCTGAACTGTAATTATTCGAACCAGCTGTGAGCGCTCGGCCACAGAACGCATTTATTATGGCTTTATAATACAATAATGAGTCACATTTGCGCAAAGCTTTTTGCGAAAGTCCCAGAGGCCTCGCAGGGCTGCGCTGGGATTAGCCCGACTGGCCCAGAAGTGACCTCTCCTCTCGCTTCAATTACGTGAATGTTTTTGTTGATTAGGATTCATTTTCACAGATAGAGGCCTAAAGCACAAAAGCCTACATGCGTATCTGGGGATGGGAGAAACTCAAGGCGCCCTGAAAAACAACAGCATGCAGTTTTACTCATTAGCATATACACCAATACATAAACACAAACACTGAAGTTAGAGAAGAGTCTGAGTGTGACTCTCAAAATATTTCTATTTTCTAAAATATCCAAGCAGTTTCCATGATGAGGGCCGTTTGTGCAGCATTTCTAACATTACAGTATTGTTTCCATTATTTTGTCCACTCCCTTTATAGGCTGAAGGCCAAACGTTGTATATTAGCATAGCGTAAAACATTAGCAGCCAACTGGAAGCCTGAATTTAGTCCGTGTTATACAGTGTTAGAAACTGTGTAATTAAGCCTATTAGAGATACTGAACAACTCCACAACTCAACTATGATAATTAGAGGGGTATAAGCTTCCATTGCTTGTTAGGTTACTTGTAAGGGTTCTTTAGTAAAAAAAAATGGTCCTATGAAGAAACGTGAACACTCACAGAACCCTTTGCATGATTAACCCCTCAACAACCCAGGTTTATTACATACAAAGTCTTATTATACAGTAATTACAGGGACTTCAATGCAAACTAATGGAGCTATTATTAGATTATAGAAGTGTGTAAAAAAACTTTGGGCCTGCCAATCGGCAAATGGCTTGTTAAGGGTTTAAAGGGTTCTTTGCATCTTCAGAATGTGCTGTACATGGTTCTATATAGAACCTTTTTGAAAATGGCTCTATATAGCACCCAAAAGAGTTCTCCTATTGTTATGATGTCAAAGTTGTAACAATAGGAGAACCCTGTTGGGTGCTATATGGAGCCCTTTTCAAGAAGGTTCTATATGGATCTACATCTATAGTACATTTTCCATCAGTCTAAAGAACACTTTCATGATACAAAGAACCTTTTAATCACGCAAAGGGTTCTATGAGTGTTCATGATTCTTTATAGAACCATTTTCTTTACTAAAGAACCCTCACTGGTGTCGGATCAAAACACCATATCTCCAAAATGGTAACTTTGCAGGAGAAGGAAAAAACATACTTTATTTTAATGGAAGTCAATGGAACCAGAATTTTTTCCAAGTGATTTTAGTTCATTTCTTTTGGTCAATTCATCATGAAATTTACAAACAATGTAAAGGGCAACAGACATTTTATATATATATATATATATATATATATATATATATATATATATCGCTGCTGTTGAAACAAAACCTCACATCTCCATTTTTTTGGTTTTTATTTATTTATTTTTTCTTTACAATATGTCGATTTCTTGCTAAACAGACCAATAGAAACCCTTCAAAATTTGATTTACAATAAAAAATCATTCACAAAAAAAGTGATAATAAAACTTGTTACACATATGCAGGTTAATGCACAACTATACTTGCTGAATTTATCATATTGGGGGGAAATGAAACCTAAAACGTGGCCCAACCTTAAAGTTATGGAACATTACATATATTTTAAGCTTAAATTTTTTTCCAATGTGCTCAATTCTGTAAACAGATTGAAATTATGCACTAAAATTGGCAGGAAAATTATGTTTAAAGTGTTTTAAGTTTTTTATTCTCACTCAGAGCATCAACATGTAGTTTGACTGGAGGTGTGTAAACATTTACACACAACTACATGTATAAACACACACACACACACAGTTCACTAAACCTCTAATGCTATGTTATACAATAAGCAATGTAACATTTTGTTAATTTATTATTATCATTAATTTACAACTGAAGATCAAAAGAATCTCATGGTTAAGACAGACTGTTTTGAGGTGCATTCACCATTTACCACAGTAGAAACAAACTTTTCATGTGTGTTTGTTTAAGGAGGCTTTGTAAAGTGTCAGTGTGGTGTCAGTCTCGGTTTACTGGCCTCTGACTGACTCGTCCACCTCTGCCCTAAACAGCCTGAGGACTCCAGACCGTCCGCCCTCCTCCGAGCTGCTGGGGGTCCCACACTGCGGCTCAGAAGTTTGAGCACCGCCTCACTCCACTCCAGCTCGGCTCTCAGATGGGAGCGGACAGCAGTGCACCATGCGCGGGGCTGTCGGTGCTGCTATCATGTTTCTGCGCTCTTTCTCCTTCTGCTTCTGTTTACTGCCGGCGGAGCTGCTCGCAAACCTGGGTGAGTTACGAAGCAGGTCGTTCAGGGGTCCTCCAGCTGTTTTCAGCACAACTAGCCTTGCACTGCCTCTAAGACTGTGAGATCTGAGTCAAACTGTGGATTTTAAACAGCAGAACGCAGCATGTGCAGCGACAGGCTTGTTATTCTGTCGCTACAGCGGGAAAAAGTGGGTCTGTGTGCTTAGAACTTGTTGAATTTGGCAGCTGAGTTGGCGAACTGTGACTTTAGAGGGAAGTTTTCTTTGCAGATTTCCTTTTTTCTTCGAGCCAAACATGTTTATAATCAGCGCTCCTTTTTAACCACACACATTCTGGCAAGCCACGCCCCCTGCTCTAGGATTGGCTAGTAGTGTCCTGCCTTCTGTGTTGAAAAATGTGCACAAAAATATGCTTTTAAAATGGTTAGATGGCTTTTTTATGATCATATGGACTAAAATTAGTATCAAATGTGTTACTGTAGCACTACAGAGTTCACATGCTATCATTTATACACTGAACGTCACTAAAGCACGTCTTCCAATATGCTAAAATATGCTAATGAGATGCTAATTTGCTACAGAACATGCCTGCGCTAACGTGGCTTAGTCGTTTGAAATGTTGGTACTGTTCAGAAAGCTGTTAATAGATTAACGATGTTGCTGTTTATAATAATGACGGTGTCGAATATGAACTCCACATCTGTCTAATGAAAAGTCAGTTATGGTCTGCAGCTGTTTTAGCAGCAGGCAGCGTTCTGTTGCTGTAGCTTAGCATGCTGCGATTTTAGCACAGCACAGCTTCATTTAGCTCACTGAAGCGTCTCTGAGGGAAGTTTACAGTTCTCAGGTCTGAGCGAGTCGCTCTGTTTTTGTCTATGGAGCCGTTAGCTTACGCTACTTTTAATTCGCTATCCATGTTAGCACAAGAGGCTAACGTTAGCTTAGCAAAAAGGCCTAAACGCCAGCGATTCCAGCTAAAGGATGCTGAACTGAGGCAAGTTTAGAGGATAAAGGCTCAAATCATATCCTTGTTAGCCTCAGATGCTAAAGTTAGCTTAGCAAGAAGACTAAACCACCAGCTAATGGTGCCTTCTGTGATTGGCTAGCAGTGTCCTGCCTTCTGTGATTGGCTAGCAGTATCCTGCCTTCTGTGATTAGCTAGCAGTGTCCTGTCTGCTAGGATTGGCTGGTAGTATCCTGCCTTCTATGATTGGCTGATGGTGCCCCGCCTTCTGTGATTGGCTGGTAGTGTCCTGCCTTCTCTGATTGGCTGGTAGTATCCTGCCTTCTGTGATTGGCTAGTAGTGTCCTGCCTTCTGTGATTGGCTGGTAGTGTCCTGCCTTCTGTGATTGGCTGGTAGTGTCCTGCCTTTTGTGATTGGCTGGTAGTGTCCTGCCTTCTCTGATCGGCTGGTAGTGTCCTGCCTTCTGTGATTGGCTGGTAGTGTCCTGCCTTCTGCGATTTGCTAGTTGCATCCTGCCTTCTGTGATTGGCTAGTAGTGTCCTGCCTTCTGTGATTGGCTGATAGTGTCCTGCCTTTTTAGATTGGCTGGTAGTGTCCTGCCTTCTGTGATTGGCTGATAGTGCCCTGCCTTTTTAGATTGGCTGGTAGTGTCCTGCCTTGTGTGATTTGCTAGTTGCATCCTGCCCTCTTGGATTGGCTGTATGTGTCCTGCCTTGTTTGACTGGCTAATAGTGTCTGCCTTCTGTAATTGGCTAGTTGTGTCCTTTTTTCTGTAATGGGCTGGTAGTGTCCTTCCATGATTGGCCTCCTGTTTTATTGCTATGAAAATGAAATGTAATATGTTGCCAGTATGTAAAGAATGAATTGCATGTATAGTAATATGTATGTATTGTTTATATATTTATATAATTTTTGTATAGGCAATGCAGACTGGTGGGGTATCAGGGCTACTATCTAATCACAGCTCAGTAGGTGGGGTTTGTCTGAATATGGGTGGGAAATAAAACCAGCTGAGGCACTGTTCCCCGAGCAGCTGTGTGTGTGATTGTGAGGCCTCATCTACACCAGCTGGAGTGTGTGAGTGTGTGTATATGTGTGTGTGTGTGTATGTGTGCTATAGGGCTCTCACAGAGCTAATGGAGCGTGCCCCCCCTTCACTCCAGATGTTTTCAGAAAGCATTAGCGCGCCTCTCAGGAAGACCCCCGGGGGGCTCTAATTATGATGTTGTGATGTCTGGTGCCGTCACCGTGGAAGCTGACACGGCGGGTCAGACTGATTAGTGGGGATGAAACAACACCTCTGACCTTTACCCCTCTCACGGGGTCATCAGATCAAAACACTGACAATCAAATGTTTGGGGACGCCTTGTTTTCAGCGTAATTTGTGATTTTCACTTTGACGTTTCGATGAAGTGCACTTGATTCGAATGTGAACGTTGGTTCCACATGAATAAAATAAATTAAAATGCCTTTGTGCTTCATTTTTTGGCAGTAGTTGAGTTGATGTAGTATGTTTTATTAATATGGAAATGATGAACACATCTCCATCAGTTATTTCACACTGATTTAGTCCAGAGCTACGAACACTAATGAGTAGGGCTGGCCTGAATAGTTTAAATACTCGTTACTAGATCTAAAAGATTAATTGTTTTTATATTGAAATCACAATTTTAAAAGTGTAATTTCCAAATTGCTAGAGCTGCAATTTTAATTATAGCCTATATTATCAAAAACGTCATCTTAACAAGTTTTAAATGAGAAAATTTGATCTAATAACACAGAGCATGTGAACGGCCTGTAGGTGAGTTAGGCCAATCAGAAACAACCAAAAACCATGCGTTGTGACATCACAACCGCAACTAACTGGCAGTCTGGCACAATATGTCCAGTGCTCAAGCTGCAAGCCAGAAAAAAGTGGATATTCTGGCCTTCATGGCTGATAAAATAGGCCTGGACCTTAAAGTAAAATCACAGTTACAATATTAGTCAGAAAAATCAAAAAAATATATTTATCCCAAATTGTTAAGCCCCAATCTGTACTGGTTCTTTGCACTGGTATTTGTTTCTGTACTTAGTATTCGGATGCTTTGTGCTGTTTTAAGCCACAAGAAGTAGCATAAACTACAACACATTTCTCCAAGAAAAGACTTTAAATAGACAGCTAATGTTCAAGTATGGAAAATGTTAAAATGAGCAAACTTTAAACGGTTTAGTTAGTTTTGAATGCATCATAAATTCATGCTAGGCCTCCAAAGGAACTCCGTCCAGAAGGCTAAAAGAGCAAAGATGTCTCAGCAATCACATATGTGGGGAGTTACAGTTACAGTTTTTAAAGCTGTAAAAGAGCAAAGACTCTCCTGCTCACAACGTTAGTACAGCACAGGAGCTGCTCTGAAACTACTAAGCCACCAAGATCATTGCATCTTAGTAAATTATTATTTTTAAACATAGTTTAGAACACAATAGAATGTGTGATTTGACTGGATCTTTATGGAGACCTTGCTTCATTCATGCATGCTAGTAAAAAAATAGACTTATCGGTTTTGATGGAAAACACATGGCTAGCTCAGTCGGTGTGGACTGAAACATTGATTAACATGAACATCTGAAGAATAACAAAATAAACGCTTAAAATATTATTGTTTTTAAGGATATAATGCATATTTGTGTACTAATTTGAAATACTAATTAGTATTTGAAGCCTGTAAAATACTGTTTGAACTAGCGTTAATAGAAGCTTCTACCCCACCAGTTAGCAGGGTGCTAACTGCAGGCCTAAACCATCACTCACTCACCTCAAACTGTGTGGAGGTGTTCAGCGTCTCTAATAGACTAGATTATGTGGTTTCTGACACTGTACGACTCACTGTCTCTGTCTTGTCCATTGCAGAAGATAACAATGCTAATTGGTGGCGTATAAACTTCCATTACCTGTTAGCTACATTAGCCTTGTAGCACCAGCGCTAAAGCTAAAGAAGTAAACTTCAGATATCAAACCAGTCTTGGCTGATCGACTCCACGACTACGTTTGAGGGGAAAGTTTGTGTAAAGGGAGTTTTTTCGCTGAACTGTCACTTTAAGAGAGCAAGCCGACTGAAGAAAGTGGCCCTTCTGGCTTTGTGTTCGTGTCGTCCTGGTCTCAGCTGTGGCCGATGTTACCAAAGAGACGGAAGTCTTTATTAAAGGGTTTTACAGCTGTGTGAGTGAGTCACGCACACATTCTTACAGCCCTCAATCAACAGGGGAGTGGGGGTGGGGTGGTGTGAGGAGGGGGGGGGGCAGGATGTGAGAATGAGAATAAGTGTTTTTGTGGCCTTGCATTGTCCTCAGGGTTTGGGTGAGGAATCCTTCAGTGTGAGGCGCATTAAGGGCTCTCTAAAGGCCTACACCTTATTAATCAGGCCTCCTTAATACTTCAGTGTCTTCTCTATCAGATGACCTGTGGGGTTTTTAACCTTTTCAGACCTGCATTACAGTGACAGTTTGGCCAAAAACAATTTTTACACAATTTATAGTCCATAAACAACCTCCATAAACACTCCTATACACTAGAATAGGAGATATTAGTCCATAAACAACCTCAGTAAAAACTCCTATATGATAGAATAGGAGATATTAGTCCATAAACAACCTCAATAAAAGTATTATACAATAGACCCAGAGATATTAGTCCATAAACAACCTCAATAAACACTCCTATACATTAGAATAGGAGATATTAGTCCATAAGCAACCTCAATAAAGTCTCCGATCCACTAAAATAGGAGATATTAGTCCATATATGACCTCAATAAAGGCTACTACATGCTAGAATAGGAGATATCAGTCCATAAACAACTTTAATAAACACTCCGATACACTAGAATAGGAGATATTAGTCCATATATGACCTCAATAAAGGACATTATATGCTAGAATAGGAGATATTAGTCTAAATACTACCTCATTATACACTCTTATACGCTAGAATAGGAGATATTAGTCCATAAACGACCTCAATAAACACTCCTATATACTAGAGTAGGAGATATTAGTCCATAAAACGACTTCAATAACCACTCCTATACATTAGAATATGAGATATTAGTCCATAACAACCTCAATAAATGCTCTTCTACACAAAATTAGGAGATATTAGTCCATAATCATATTACTAGAGTCTTAAAACCGTGTCTAGTAACCAGCAAAGATAGTAAATGAAAACAATAGAGTAACAGTGTTGTGGGATAAATGGTCTGTTTTCTCTATAACTGTATGTGGTAGTTTGATAATGAAGGAAATGGCCCATTTTGCTAAATTAGAGCTGGTTTGTTAGCCTGACATGTTTAGTTTTACATGAAAAAAGACTGCATCTCTCTCACTCTGAGCATTCAGAGTCAGCCGAGCTCTAAATACGACGGGGGATTTCATCCAGTCAATCGGATTAAACTTTGAATAATTTATCATTAGGAGTGTATTGGCTGTTGCGGTAGCTGAGGTGTGGATAATTCCTCTCTAAATAACTTTATTTCCATAGTGCATTTGTACTTAAAGGTCTCGCAAGCCAGCTTTGCACATTTTCAGACAGTAAACAACGAAAAAAGGAGGAAAGCAAAGAAAGGAGTACAATAAAAGGTATGGAAAATGTGTTGTGGCTGTCAAAACAGAGCAATCGGTGACAAATATAATGAAAATATTCCTAACTTTAATGATCCTTAATGCAATAAGATTTTATTCCAAGTAATTGAGGACCTTTTCTATTGGTTTTTTTCCTTCATGAAATGTTCAAACAATGTAAAGAGTAGCTAGAGTTTTCAAATCGTGTGAAAAAATGCAATATACACATACACAAAATAAGAAATGTAAGATTTCAGATTAAATAAATGTTCATAATAAGAAACAGATAAACAGAATAAAATAAATAATTCAGATATATGAGTTATGAAGGGTGATTGCAGGCGTCCTCAAGTTAAACATCGTACTTTTCCAGACTTTTTAATGCTGCTTCAAATATAATTTAAGACCAGATTTGCAAGGGTGAAATAAAAAATGTAACTCCGGTAATTTTAGTTTAACAAGGGTAACGTTTGTGTAGCATAGGAAATGTTAGCTTAACCCAGGTAAGGTTAGTTTAACAGTACATAACGTAAGTTTAACACAGATAGCATTAGTTTTACTTAGGTAACGTTAGTTAAGGTTAGTTTAACGCAGGCAGGTAACATTGGCACAGGTAACACTAGTTTAATGCAGTCAACGTTAATTTAAAACAGTAACGTTAGTTTAACAGTAGTTAACGTTAGTTTAACGTAGATAATGTTACTTTCACACAGGTAGCACTAGTTTAACACAAGTAACGTTAGTTTCACGCCAGTAATGTTAGTTTAACAGTAGTTAATGTTAGTTTAACAGTAGTTAAAGTTAGTTTAATGTAGGTAATGTTAATTTAACAGTAGTTAATGTTAGTTTAATGTAGTTAAAGTTAGTTTAATGTAGGTAATGTTAATTTAACAGTAGTTAATATTAGTTTAATGTAGTTAATGTTAGTTTAACAGTAGATAATGTTAGTTTAATGTAGGTAATGTTAGTTTAACAGTAGTTAATTATAGTTTAATGTAGGTAATGTTAGTTTAACAGTAATTAATGTTAGTATAACAGTAGTTAATGTTAGTTTAATGTAGGTAATGTTAGTTTAACAGTAGTTAATGATAGTTTAATGTAGGTAATGTTAGTTTAACAGTGGTTAATATTAGTTTAACAGTAGTTAACATTAGTTTAACAGTGGTTAATGTTTGTTTAACAGTAGTTAAAGTTAGTTTAATGTATGTAATGTTAGTTTAACAGTAGTTAATATTAGTTTAACAGTAGTTAACATTAGTTTAATGTAGGTAATGTTAGTTTAACAGTAATTAATGTTAGTATAACAGAAGTTAATGTTAGTTTAATGTAGGTAATGTTAGTTTAACAGTAGTTAATATTAGTTTAACAGTAGTTAACATTAGTTTAACAGTGGTTAATGTTTGTTTAACAGTAGTTAAAGTTAGTTTAATGTATGTAATGTTAGTTTAACAGTAGTTAATATTAGTTTAACAGTAGTTAACATTAGTTTAAAGTAGGTAATGTTAGTTTAACAGTAGTTAATGTTGGTTTAACAGTAGTTAAAGTTAGTCTAATGAAGGTAATGTTAGTTTAACAGTAGTTAATGTTTGTTTAAGAGTAGTTAAAGTTAGTTTAATGTAGGTAACGATAGTTTAACAGTAGTTATGATTAGTTTAGGTAATGGTACTTTGCTACAGGTAGCACTATTTTAACACAGATAACATTAGTTGAACAGTAGGTAATGTAAGTTTAACAGTACTTAATGTTAGTTTAACGTAGTTAATGTTAGTTTAATGCAGGTAATGCTAGTTGTAGTTAACATTAGTTTAACAGTAGTTCATGTTATTTCCTTGTAGGTAACGTTACTTTCACACAGGTAGCACTAGTTTAACACAGGTAACGTTAGTTTAATAGTGGTTAATGTTAGTTTAATAATAGTTAACGTTAGTTTAACAGTAGGTAATGTTAGTTTAACAGTGGTTAATGTTTGTTTAAGAGTAGTTAAAGTTAGTCTAATGTAGGTAATGATAGGTTAATAGTAGTTAACATTAGTTTAACAGTAGTTAACGTTAGTTTAACAGTAGTTATTACTAGTTTAACTTAGGTAACGGTACTTTGATACAGGTAGCGCTAGTTTGACACAGACAATGTTAGTTGAACAGTAGGTAATGTATGTTTAACAGTAGTTAATGTTAGTTTAATATAGTTAATGTTAGTTTAATGTGGTTAATGTTAGTTTAATGGTAGTTAACATTAGATCAACAGTATTTAATGTTAGTTTAACTGTGGTTAATATTAGTTTAACAGTAGTTAATATCAATATAACGTAGGTAATGCTACTTTGACAAAGGTAGCACTAGTTTAACACAAGGTAATGTTATTTGAACAGTAGGCAGTGTAAGTTTAACAATAGTCAAATTTAGTGTAACATAGGCAATGTCAGTTGTAGTTAACATCAGTTTAACAGTAGTTATTGTTTGCTTAATATAGGTAATGCTACTTTGACACAGGTAGCACTAGTTTAACACAGGTAGTGTTAGTTTAACAGTAGTTAAAGTTAGTTTAATGTTACCTGCATTAAACTAGCATTAATTGCTTTTAAATTAACATTACCTGCTGCTCACCTGTTGTAACCTGTAATGTTACCTGTTGTTAAAATTAAAAAAATAAATAAATAAATGAATATAATAAATGTCATGTAACACTCACCCCAGTGCTGCAAGTGTAGTCCTGTACTATTTGGTGTGTGTGATGTGTTATTTATATTATTTATTTATTTATCATTTGAAATTTTGATAATACTTGTCTGCACCCTAAAATCGATTATTCTTGTTTTTGCTTATTATGGTCTGTATTTCAGACAGACTGGTGCAGCTGTTTTCTATTTAAAAGCTAAACTACACCAATGTGTCTTTATTTTAGAGTTATAAATAGAGTTATGACCCCCGTCTGACAGGTTTAAAGGGATGGAAATCAACAGCGGTGTTAAAATCAGATAAAATCAGACAGCAGCGGTGAGAATAAAGACCTGTGCTGAGATCAGACGGAGAGGTAATAAAGATGTGGACCCGGGGGCTCTCAGTGAGACAAGAGAAGAACAGCTATCTCTCCATCTCGGTGGTGATGCATTTTTAAAGACGGTGGGGGATTAAGGGAGCGTGATGGAGGGAGAGAGATTAGCGCTGTTTCTCCCTCCCTCTCTTTAATCACTCCTTCATTGGGCCCAGAGGCGGCCTGTCCAAACACATTTTACAACAGCTCACTGCCCTCCTGTCTCTGATCCTCACCCAGCGTTCCGCAGCAGAGAGAACACGCAGAACCACGACCTTACAGCTGATGTAGCTAATCAGCCGAACTTCTTCAGCTTTAGCGCTGGAGCTATGAGGCTACAAGTAACAAGCGTTACCTCACAACAGCAGAGAACTTACTTACGGGTGGCTAACTCAGCTAGCACTGCTCTTCTACAGGGTTCTAATGGTCCTTTGTCAGCAGAGCATTTGGGATCAGTTCCATCTTCACCTGGAAGAGTAAAGAATTCGCTAATTTGTCCTTAGCGTAGCTGCCCCGCTTTAGTAAGACAGAAAGGTTCTACATAGAACCATATACAACATATTCTCTATCAATATGAAGAACAATCTCACTATGCAGAGAACCATTTAAGCATGCTAATGGTTCTATACCGAACTTATGGTTCTAGGTAGAACCATTCCCTCTTACTAAGAAACCCTTGAAGAACCATTTTTTTGTTTTGCCAACTCTTGCTAGAATAACCCCCTTAAAAAAGATGGTTCTTCACCATGAATTCTGTATAGAACCATTTCACGCTCAAGTGGTTCTCTGCATAGTGAGATGGTTCTTCAAATTAATGGAGAATGTGTTGTATATGGTTCTATGTTGAACCTTTTTGAAAAACAGTTCTATATAGCACCAAAAATGGTCTTTTATTAGTACAATGACAACAATGGAAGAACCCTTTTTGGTGCTATTTAAGGATGCAAATAGTTCTAATTCATCAATTCGTCAATCATGCACAAAATACACTCTTGGGTCGTGAAAACTTAAAACGTGACTGTAAAAACAAAAGTGTTGCACAAATTTTTGTATCATACACTCCTAAAATAATGGTTCTTCAAGGGTTTCTTAGTAAAGAAAATGGTTCTATATAGAACCACAAACACTCAAAGAACACTTTGCATGAATAAAGGGTTCTTTGCATCATGAAATGGTTCTTCAGATAGATGGAGAATGTACAGTAGATGGTTCTATATAGAACCTTTTTGAAAATTGTTCTATATAGTAACCAAAGGGTTCATAACAATAGAAGAACAATTTTGGGTGCTATATTAGATTCTATATATAACTATTTTCTTCTCTTAAGAACCCTTGGAGAACCATCTTTTTGTGTAGAGAAAATGGGGCTCCTAACAACCACCTGGAAGAGCTGGTCGACCCCAAAACTGCCCCCATCAGATAAACAGCTCTTAAAGCTTTCATCTCTGAGAGAGAGGAGAAAATCAAGCTGATCAGATCTGAAAACATCCACAGGTGTTTCTGTCCATCCTTCCACTGTGAGAAGACGACTCAGCGCTGTGGGTCTGAAAGGATGTGTAGCTGATCAAGAAGAACCTCACTGAGAAAAGGAGACGGACACATCAAACAAAGAAGCTGAACGATGGACTGACCACCCCAGAGTCCAGACCTCAACACCACTGAATGTGTTTGATTACTTCAGAAAATGATCAACCAGCTTCTAAGACTGAACTTTGGAGGTGTGTCTGCAGATTCTTTGAGGAGCTAAATGGGGTCTCCTGAGAAGAGTGGAAGCTGGACTGAAGGTAAAGAGTGGACTTAATCTCTGTTTTGAGTGGAAGATAAGTAAATGAAGGGTGGTTTGAACAGAGCACTGCACACTCATCATCTACTATCATCATCATCTAAGCTGCTCCGCTGTGATGTCAGAGCCCTGTAGAGCGTCTGCTGCTGTAGTTCAGTAGGAGCCTGACGAGGTGAGAGAGCAGAGCTTCAGCTCTGAACCCACCGTGTGCTGGAATGCTCCTCTGTGGATCCCCCAGCCCTTCAGTAAACACATTAAACGGTCAATTGGAGCAGTTTACACAGCGGCGCTGACCACCGCTGACCCGGCCTTTGTTCTGGGGCCGAGAACGAGGCTGTTTGCGCGGCCTTTGACCTCTGCGTGCTTCTGGCTGATTGCAGGGGGACTGGACTCACAGCATGTAGAGACACGCAGACACAAAACACTGACTGGCTGCGACTGAGGCTCACGGCCGGCGGCCCAGAGTCCTGCTGCACTTTACTGTGATTATTTCTGACTCGCGGCTGAGCAGGAAGAGTGAAACCTGCTGGACCTTTTCTCCTCCAGAAAGAAGAGCAATAAGAGCTGATAGGTTTACTATGACATGTGACTCCACCCATAACGATCCGCTCCTTCTTCGCCAGCATTACCACAAGATTTTGGTTGGACTTGGATTTTGTTTGTTACTATTTTTGCATATTTTAAAAAAAGATGTTTTTTCAAAGGTTACTTTACTTTACTAAAGGAAATGGTTCTATTTGGAACCATAAGTTCTTTACAGAAGCATTTCATGCTTACAAGGTTCTTTGCATGGTGAAATGGTTCTTTAGATTGATAGAGAACGTGTTGTATATGGCTCTATATAGCACCCAAAAGGGTTCTTCTATTGTTACAAGCTTGACATCGTAGTAATAGAAGAAGCTTTTCGGTGCTATTTAGAGCCATTTTCAAAAAGGTTCTATATAGAACCATGTACAACATGTTCTTCATCAGTCTGAAGAACCATTTCACCATGCAAAGAATCATTTCAGCATGAAATGGTTCTATACAGAGCAACTGGCTTTACGAAAGAACTCTTGAAGAGCCATTTTTTAAGTGTGTGGAGTCATTCTGATGTATTTTTGGGTGCTTCTTCATGCACTTTGAACATTTTTGCCTTGAAAATATAAAAGCAATCTGGCAGCCTTGTTCTCCGCTTTGCAAAACATTTTTGAGGGGGATTTTCTGAAAAATGCCTTACAAATTCGAACATCAGTCCTTTCTCATCCACAGTTACTGTAGTGAGTTAAAACTACAAAAAATGTACTAAAACTAAAACTAGCAGTGAAAATATGATATGAGCAGTGAAACTTTTTAACTGTAATAAAATTAAAAAGCAGCAGTTTTGAAAAGCACAAGAACTAAATCAAAATGGTGAAATGGTGGGATCTCTGCTGTGTTTGGTCTTTAAGCTCAGTCTACCGCTGTGTTAATGTTATTCAGCTCTTATCAAATACCTGCTATCACAGCGTCCATCATCACAAAAAAGAATAAAACTAAAACTAAAACCGAAATTAAATAAAACTAAACTAAAACTGTTACTTTCAAAATAAAAGCAAAACTAAAACTATTAATGCCTCCTAAAACTAACGGAAACTAAACTGCAGTCAAAACCTACAGAGCCCTGCTGGTGACACCCTGTATGAATAAAAATATTGTGTGGCCACACCTTATTAACACATGGGAATGAGATCCTAATTTCTGGCCACAGCTTAGTAAGGTGTAGGAACGAGATCCTAATGCATTTCCATGATTTAGTAAAGTGTGGGAATGAGATAATTACGTTGTGGCCGTGACTTAGTAAGGCATGGGAACGAGATTATTAAGACTTGACCACAGCTTAATAAGGCATGATCTGAGTCATGGCCACACATTAGGATCTCATTCCTATGCATTTCTAAGTTGTGGCCATGACTTAATCATCTCGTTCCCATGCCTTACTAAGTCATGGCTGTACATTAGGATCTCATTCCCATTCCTTACTAAGTGTGGCTACAACTTAATTTTCTTGTTCCCGTGCCTTACTAAGTTGTGGCCACACATTAAGATCTCATTCTCATGCCTTACTAACTCATGGCCATGCATTAGGATTTCATTCCCAAGCCTTACTAAGTCGTGGCCATAATTTAATTATCTCATTCCCATGCCTGACTAAGTTGTGGCCACGATTTAATTTTCTTGTTGCCATGACTTAATTATCTCATTTCCATGCCTTACTAAGTCATGGCCACAATTTAATTTTCTCATTTCCATGCTTTACTAAGTCATGGCCACACATTCAGATCTCATTCCCGTGCCTTACTAAGTCGTGGCCATAACTTATTTATCTCATTACCATGCCTAAGTTGTGGCCATGACTTAATTTTCTTGTTGCCATGCCTTACTAAGTCATGGCCACACATTAGGATCTCGCTCCCACGCATTACTAAGTCATAGCCGTGACTTAATTTTCTCATTCCCATGCCTTACTAAGTCATGGCCACAACTCAATTATCTCATTCCCATGCTTTACTAAGTCATGGTCACACATTAGGATCTCATTCCCATGCCTTGCGAAGTCGTGGCCACAACTTAATTATCTCATTTCCATGCTTTACTAAGTCATGGCCACACATTAGGATCTCATTATCGTGCCTTACTAAGTCGTGGCCATAATTTATTTATTTCATTCCCATGCCTGACTAAGTTGTGGCCACGACTTAATTTTCTTGTTGCCATGCCTTACTAAGTCATAGCCATGACTCTATCTCCTCCACATGCCTTACTAGTTGTGGCCACACATTAGGATCTCGCTCCCACGCATTACTAAGTCGTGGCCATGACTTAATTATCTCGCTCCCACGTCTTACTAAGTCATAGCAGTGACTTAATTTTCTCATTCCCATGCCTTACTAAGTCATGGCCACAACTCAATTATCTCATTTCCATGCTTTACTAAGTCATGGCCACACATTAGGATGCATTATTTATACCGGCTGTCGCCAGCAGAGCTTCATAAAAACCAAAAGAAAAACTTGATGAAAATAAAATGATAACGACCCTGAAACTCCACACAGCTCCACTGGTATCTGCCCCACCGCGTGTGTATGTGTGTTGGTGTTAGCTGTGAGTGGAGCCGCTGACCCAGTTCGGCCGTCAGAGTGAGGAGGAGCACCGTGAGCTCACTGAGGTGACAGACAGAGAGAAAACTGCTGCACTGAATTTGAAAAGGTTCTAACTGCGAAAGTCACCCGACTATTTCGGTCGCTCGGTTCCGCCCCGAGGCCTGCGCAGCGCCGGACTCACTCCGCCGACTCGGCCGACCTTGGGTGTGATATTTTTACCCTGTCGGACGTCCCTCTGCTCTGGAGGTCACGTTAACCCCCTTTCTTTATACCCCACCTGACTGACGTTTCTGAGTCGCTCCCGTGGCCTTTTCTCTCTTTTTCCCTCCTTCATTCCTCCCCTGCGAGCGAGCTCCTCCCCTGCGCTGACCCGCGTCTTTGCCGGAAGGTTCTTTTAAAACTTCCCATGAATATTAAAGTGCGTAACGTACGGGGCGCTCCCTCGAGAGATCCGGGGTCACGCGCGCAAAACGGCTCAGATCCTTCCTTTTATATTATGAATATAAATACATTAAGGGCCCATATCCTACATTTCTCTTCTATTTTATTTTCTCCCCGAGGTGCACTTATACGGTGTCAGTTTGGCCACCAAAAACAGCCATAATTCATTTCTACATGACCAGTTTCAGAACTCTCTCTCATTGTTTGGAACAAAGATAACTTACTGTTCTTCTTCTTTTAACAAAATCACTTTTTTATACTGTTTCCATGCAGTTTTGCTCTAGAATTACAAAGCTTCGCAGGACTGCACAGCCTATAGTGGGGAGAGTGTGCTTGTGCATTCGGGACTGGTCACAACATTTCATTCAAACAATATTGAGAAAAATCTAATCTAACTGCCACAAATGATGCCACAAAGGACACACACTGCCATAGACATTACATACAGACTCACAAACATAGCAGCACACATATACATATACACACCTTAGCAACCACCTGGGATACCATAGCAACAGTCTACCAACATCTTAGCAACCACCTGGGATAATATAACAATGGCCTAGCCACACCTTAGCAACCACCTGGGATACCATAGCAATGGCCTAGCCACACCTTATCAACAATCTGGAACAATATAGCAACGGTCTAGCAACACCTTAGCAACCACCTGGGATACCATAGCAAAGGCCTAGCAACACCTTAGCAACCACCTGGAATTGCATAGCAATTTTTTTGTCAAGACAACTTAACATTTGTACGTGAACTGTGCTCTTCTCGTGCTACTGTACCTTTAGACTAATGTAAATAAATGATCTCAGTTCATATATATATATATATATATACATAATTTTGCTGGAGCATTTTTTTTCATTCCAACTTGTTTGCCAACCTCAAAACACCTAAATATGGGGATTTGCACACTTAAAAATGGTGGTTTTTCAAAGGTTCTTTATTAAAGAAAATACAAAATGAAGTTCTATACAGAGCCCAATAAAGAACCCTACTCAAAGAACCCTTTGCATGATTAAAGGGTTCTTTGCATCATGAAAGTGTCCTTCAGATTGATAGAGAAAGTGCTGTAGATGCTTTAAAAATGGGATTCTAAATAGCACCAAAAGGTTCTTGCGTTGTTAGAGGCTTGACATTGTAACAATAGAAGAACCTGTTTTGGTGATATATAGAACCATATAAACCACATTCTCCATCAATCCGAAGAGCAATTTTTCCAGACAAAGTTCCATTTAATCATGCAAAGTGTTCTTTAAGGGATCATGATTATATATAGAACAATTTTCTTTACTAAAGAACCTTTACTGAAGAACCATCATTTTTAAGAGTGTATGTCAAATATTATAAAAGTGTTAGATCAGTGGTCTTCAGCTCTGGTCCTGGAGATCTACTTTCTTGCAGAGTTGAGCTCCCACCTGTGTCCAATAAGTTGCCCCGCCCCCTTAATTAATTCTAACACATCTGATCCAGCCAATCAGGGACTTAGGAAGACGCTGATTAGCTGTAGCAGGTGTGGCAGATTGTGGTTGGAACTAGACTCAGCAGCACCAGTGTTGGAGACCACTGTCCCAGGCCTTGTTCACACTGCCTGCATAAATCCAGTTTGTCATATCCAGATTGTATCCAGATTGATTTTTGACAGTGTGAACAGCAAAATCCACTTTTTTGCAAATCGGATCAAAACCACATTTGGACGTCTTTTGAAATGCATCCTCTTAGGTTGAGGGTGAGGGTTGAGGGTATCATGATGTGGTCTTTTTGCTTGTTTGCCCACCCTTACCAGACAGCATGTTTAACCGTCCTGTCTGGTTCCACAGCTCCAGAGTGTTATCCCGGAGGGTACCGGACGTTACGGAACCCGTACCGCAGCGTGGACTTTCGACTCCACAGAGCTTCAGAACACGGCCATCCAGGATCTGATCTGCGACCACTCGCTGGAGCCGGGATGGTACCGCTTCAGCATCAACAACAAACCTGCAGAGATGCCCACCAGCTGTGTGGAGGTGAGGGGGGACCACCCGCTGACCTGAGAACGAAGAACCAGTCTCTCTTTCTTTCTGTTTTTCGCCAAATCAGGACCTCTCAGTACTGAACACTATAATTCCAGGCTGTTTATTATCACAGCAGGCTGGATAGGGATGTGCACGGGTTCTACAGGAATTACATAATCCTTCCAGGGGCCAATAATTTAAGTCTGAATTCACTACTGGGCTGCATCGTATCAAATTCAGGGAGAAAGTAATGAATATTGAAATAGAAAGTCAGGGATGTAAGTTTTGGTCATGTCTTTAAGTCTTCAAGTAAATATTTTGTACTTTGATATTTACATGGCTTTAACTAGGCTAATTATTCTAGCTGGCTTTATCTAGAACCCAAAACAAAGAAACAATATTCTACTCTGTTCTCAGTCTTCTCAACCAATGTTGGAACATCATCCCCTAGGAAGAGAGAACCTTGTGTAGAAGTCACCACGTTCTACCACTGTGCTGGTTAGCTCTAGTGTTAGTACTGTAGCTATGTCTCTATGTCAGCATTGGCTAGTGTTGGTGCCAGTGTTAGTATTAGCTGTTGTGCTGGTACAAGTGGATCAGACACAGCAGTGCTGCTGGAGTGTTTAAACACTGTGTCCACTCACTGTCCACTCTATTAGACACTCCTACCTTGTCGGTCCACCTTGTAGATGTAAAGTCAGAGACGATAGCTCATCTGCTGCTGCACAGTTTGTGTTGGTCATCCTCTAGTCCTTCATCAGTGGTCACAGGACGCTGCCCACAGGACGCTGTTGGCTGGATGTTTTTGGTTCTCAGTCCAGCAGCGACACTGAGGTGTTTAAAAACTCCAGCAGCACTGCTGTGTCTGATCTACTCAGACCAGTGCAACACACACTAACACACCACCACCACGTCAGTGTTACTGCAGTGCTGAGAATGACCCACCACCCAAATAGTACCTGCTCTGTGAGGGTCCATGGGGGTCCTGACCACTGAAGAACAGGGTAAAGGGGGCCAACAAAGTATCAGAGAAACAGATGGACTACAGTCTGTAACTGTAGAACTACAAAGTGCACCTATACAGTAAGTGCAGCTGATAAAATGGACAATGAGTGTAGAAACAAGGAGGTGGTCAGAATGCTCTGCCTGATCAGTGTATAGTGTATGTATATTGGCCCTAATTGATCATTATAAATCAGTGAATTGTCTCTGACTGCTGTTCGTGTCTCTGTAGATGAACCGGTGCGGTACTCAGGCTCCGGTGTGGCTCTCTCTGAAGGACGTGTCTCTGCCCCGGCCCGGTGAGGTGAGGCAGCTCTCAGCCTGCGCCACCTGGCAGTTCTTCCACGGCAGCGCTAAAGACTGCTGTCTGTTCCGCATCCCCGTCACCGTCCGCAACTGCGGACACTTCCTGATCTACTATCTGCAGCCCACGCAGGGGTGCATGGGGTACTGCGCCAAAGGTAACGTCGCCTATCTGACTCTGCCTTCATTCGGCTCACATGTCACCATTAATAACCAGAAAATAATCAATCAGTGCTGAGGAGAGTGTAGTGGAGCTAGCAGTGCTGCAGATGTCTGGTTATTATGGAGAACTGTGAACTTCGTCCTGGTAGCACACTGGACACAGATACCAGTCTATACAGTCAGAATTCTTAGCTCTAGTATGTGTTTGGCTCTAGTGTTAGCTTTAGCTCTAATGTTAGCTGTAGTGTTAGCATTACAACTAGTGTTAGTTCCAGTGTCACCATCAGACCTCAGTGTTAGCTTTACTGTTAACAGTAGATACAGTGTTCCCTCTAGTGGTAGCATCATGTCAGGTGTTAGCTCTAGCATTAATGTGAGGTATAGTGTTAGCTCTAATAGTAGGTTTTGTGTTAGCATTAGGTCTACTGTTAGCTCTAGTGTTAGTATTAGGTCTAGCATTAGGTCTAGTGTTAGTGTTAGGTCAAGAGTTAGCGTTACGTCTAGTGTTAGGTCAAGAGTTAGCGTTAGGTCTAGTGTTAGTGTTAGGTCAAGAGTTAGCATTAGGTCTAGTGTTAGCTCTAGCATTAGGTCTAGTGTTAGCGTTAGGTCTAGTGTTAGCGTTAGGTCTAGTGTTGGCGTTAGGTCTAGTGTTAGCTCTAGCGTTAGGTCTAGTGTTAGCTTTAGGTCTAGTGTTAGGTCTAGTGTTAGCATTAGGTCTAGTCTTAGGTCTAGTGTTAGTGTTAGGTCTAGTGTTAGCGTTAGGTCTAGTGTTAGCGTTAGGTCTAGTGTTAGTGTTAGGTCTAGTGTTAGTATTAGCTCTTGTTAGGTCTAGTGTTAGCGTTAGGTCTAGTGTAAGTATTAGCTCTTGTTAGCTCTAGTGTTAGGTCTAGTGTTAGCATTAGGTCTAATGTTAGTGTTGGCTCTAGTGTTAGTAGTAGCTCTTGTTAGCTCTAGTGTTAGGTCTAGTGTTAGTGTTAGGTCTAGTGTTAGTGTTAGGTCTAGTGTTAGCATTAGGTCTAGTGTTTGTGTTAGGTCTAGTGTTGGCGTTAGGTCTAGTGTTAGCTCTAGCGTTAGGTCTAGTGTTAGCATTAGGTCTAGTGTTAGGTCTAGTGTTAGCGTTAGGTCTAGTGTTAGCATTAGGTCTAGTCTTAGGTCTAGTGTTAGTGTTAGGTCTAGTGTTAGCGTTAGGTCTAGTGTTAGTGTTAGGTCTAGTGTTAGTATTAGCTCTTGTTAGGTCTAGTGTTAGCGTTAGGTCTAGTGTAAGTATTAGCTCTTGTTAGCTCTAGTGTTAGGTCTAGTGTTAGCATTAGGTCTAATGTTAGTGTTGGCTCTAGTGTTAGTAGTAGCTCTTGTTAGCTCTAGTGTTAGGTCTAGTGTTAGTGTTAGGTCTAGTGTTAGCGTTAGGTCTAGTGTTAGCGTTAGGTCTAGTGTTAGTGTTACCCTAGTGTTAGCTCTAGTGTTAGGTCTAGTGTTAGAATTGGCTCTAATGTTAGGTCTAGTGTTAGTGTTAGCTCTAGTGTTAGTATTAGCTCTTGTTAGCTCTAGTGTTAGGTCTAGTGTTTGTGTTAGGTCTAGTGTTACTGTTAGATCTAGTGTTATCATTAGATCTGATAAAGCCTTTGATTTAGTGTTTGCTTTAATGTTAGCATTAGGGCTAGTGTTAGCATTAGCTCTAGCATTAGATCTAGTGTAAGCATTAGCTCTTGTTAGCTTTAGTATTAGCATTAGATCTGGTGTTAGCTTTAGTGTTAGCTCTAGCATTAGTGTTAGATGTAGCTTAGCCAGTTTATGAGGAGTGTGGCCACTTCCTGTTTCCCCCATTATGTCAAAAACATGACTGCTAAACAGAGGGCACCCGCAAGTGAGTCCTCAATGAATGGGAGTGAATGGAGCTCAACAGCTAAAAATGAAAGGTTAAAACAGTTTCTAAACAGTCGCCCAGAACTTTCCTTTAATTTTAGAAAGTAGAAGGACTTATTTCACTAAAAAAACAAGGAAATCTCACCTGTATGTTTCCTTTTTTATACAGCAAACGGGTTTTGGGCAGCAGAAGGCAGGCATTACTGCTACTGAGTGCTGATTGATTGCATTACAGCTACTGAGTGCTGATTGATTGCATTACAGCTACTGAGTGCTGATTGGTTAGCATTACTGCTACTGAGTGCTGATTGGCTAGCATTACTGCTACTGAGCACTGATTGGTTGGCATTACTGCTACTGAGTGCTGATTGATTAACATTACTGCTACTGAGTGCTGATTGGTTAGCATTACTGCTACTGAGAGCTGATTGATTGCATTACAGCTACTGAGTGCTGATTGGTTAGCATTACTGCTACTGAGTGCTGATTGATTGCATTACAGCTACTGAGTGCTGATTGGTTAGCATTACTGCTACTGAGTGCTGATTGGCTAGCATTACTGCTACTGAGCACTGATTGGTTGGCATTACTGCTACTGAGTGCTGATTGATTAGCATTACTGCTACTGAGTGCTGATTGGTTAGCATTACTGCTACTGAGAGCTGATTGATTAGCATTACTGCTACTGAGTGCTGATTGGTTAGCATTACTGCTACTGAGTGCTGATTGGTTGGCATTACTGCTACTGAGTGCTGATTGGTTAGCATTACTGCTACTGAGTGCTGATTGGTTAGCATTACTGCTACTGAGTGCTGATTGGTTGGCGAGTGGAGCAGCTCATTGGTTGTTCGCTCTCACTGACATCAAGGACGTACATGAGGCGCCGTTTTAAACTCCTATAACTCGAGTTTAAAAGCTCTTAAAATATAGATATAAAGCTATAGATATAAACTGAAGTGTGGACCCTCATACAGACACAAACACGAACCTACAGCTAAAATTCACTCTGAGAAAAAGAGAAATTCTGCCTTTTCCCCCAGAAAAAGACACACACGAACAGAGTCTGGTGATATTTTTATTTACATTGATTTTTTCAGGTTCTCTCAAAGTCAAAAACAAAATAATAAATCAAAAGAAAAGAGAAAAGAATGTTTCAGAGAGGATGAAAGCCTTTCCCTCAGGTCTCTCAATAGCTTTGCCTTTACTATATAATCAATATCTATCTCTTCTTCTCTCTCTGTCTCTCTCTCTCTCTCTCTGTCTCTCTCTCTCTCTCTCTCTCTCTCTCTCTCTCTCTCTCTCTGTCTCTCTCTCTCTCTCCACTTTAATATTCCCTGCAGTTGTAGCCTTGACAGCAGCTCTACAGATGATTTTATTATCAGCCCTGTTCTACACCTCTACATACATAAAGCTACTTTAAAGCGATAGTTCAGCCAAAAATCCAAATCCCCCAGTTCACCCCCTCCTTGCTGCAGATGTAGTCGATCAGCCAGGATGTGTTTAGCGTCTGTAGTTTGCTTTTTTTAAGGCGGCGATGCTAAAAACCAGCAAAGAAATATCGAATTTCGCTGTGGCAGAATACATATCAACTATATCAAAAAGGTTTTTTTTAAAAAGGTAGGAGAAACTGTGGCAGCGTGTAGGATGGTTCCACTTCGGAAAAGCAAAAGGAGAACACACAGTTTCTCCACCCCGTCATGTTTACATGCAGCCTGATAATCCGTAAATAATCTGAGTAATAGCTTAATCGGAATAGAATACGTCCATGTATACACTTCAGTCAGAACAGGCTAGTCCAATTGAGGCCATTCGGAATACAGTTTCTATCTAACTGATCGAGGTGGGTAATCCTGTAAAATAATCCATTAAATAGAAGAATAATATCCGTGTAAACGCCTGTATCTGATTACATTCCCTATCAGAAAGTTTAAGTCTGTTCTGCATGTGCGTACTCGAGTTGAGTAGAGTGATATAAACACCTCAGTCTTAATCTATAATCTGAATGTATTTAATCAGATTGGAGAAAATCTTTGCATGTAAACACAGACAGTACGAGAGCTTCCCTCTCAGCTGGGATCTCAGCTGAGTTTGAGCTGATTTCAGAGATGCAGCTCCACATGAGACCTCGGGCCTGCTGTTTATCAGAGCATCGCCGCTCCCCAGTTTCAGTCTCCATTTCCCAAACGCTTTAGCCGAGCGCGCTAACGTTACTCCTCCTAATAAACAGACACGCGTTCAGCTCCGTCTCCTCATTATTCACCACCATCACTGTAATATTTCATCATCAACATTAACACACGAAGGTGATCAGAGGGGCGGTGGAGATCGAGTCTGCAGCGTCTGAGATCTTTAAAACGCAGAGTTAGAAAAGAAAATCATCTCACAGTGAAAGCAGCGTTTTACAGTAGAGATAAATGGAGCTCATTATGCTGGTAGTGAACTATGCTGCTGACTCAGCTGCCTAAAAACCATAGAAACGGACCTTAAACAGAAGTGAGGACCCTGTTGGGGTTCATCCTAAAGTTAGGACAGGATTTAGGAGGTTTAGTCCAGTTAGGATGTTTGTGTGATGCCTTTTTCTTATCTGGAGTTAATGATGAGATTATGAAGTTAGGAACTGATATTCTGGAATAGCTACTGTACTGAATTCATCATAGAGACTAAACACATCAGATTTCACAGTTAAGAAGTTTCTGTAACAGCTCTCAGCAGATGGTGACACCACTGTCCATTCTGGACAAGTGAAAGACGCTGACCAGACTTTCAGGATCCACTCTGGATCAAACTGATCCGGCAGAACCGACACCGCTGGAGAAACAGCCACAGCGGAGTTACAGCTGCTCAGGAGAGAAGGGTCTGTCTGCAGACTGCAGGACAGGGGTGGAACCTGGAGGGGTGGAACAGCTCTGGAGGCTGACTAATCAGAACAGATTGGGCGAGCTGACCAACCAGAGCACACTGGGCTCATTGGGAGGCGGGGCTTAAAGACACAGAAGCTCTAACAGAGCGTTTCAGACAGAGGGTGAATAGAGATGAACAGTATGAGGGAAATAAGGTGCTTTTGGAAGCTGTAAATCTGTTCTGATCAAAAATACAATTACAAACGCTGAAAATAATAATAATAGGTCGCCTTTAATGGAGCCAATTTTTGGACTTAACATCCGTTGAGTGGAGGATGTTAGAGTGTGAACAAAGCTGATCAGAAAAAGTCAGAGCTCATTCTGTGGCTGGTTGTGTTTTAACAGTGGTGTCGGAGTTCACTCCTAAAGCCTGTCTGCCCGGCGAAGTGGAGGTCAGTGGAGTCTGTAAAGGTAAACACAACAGATTCATAATTAATTGACAATTAACGTGCTCTTTTATTTGTGTAAAACACATGGTTTAATATTTTACTCCCCTTGCATGCACTGTTTAAAAGCTCCCTGTAGTGTTGAGGCCTCGAAGGTACAAAAACGCTGCATTAAATGTATTAATATCACATTTTGGATCGTTTAAAGGGCCCAAATCCTACATTTTTCTTTTTTTTTGCATGAACAAATGACTCAAGCTGGCAGTGAAGGAGGCTCTTCTCACACAGAGAAGTGTTGCTGACTCTGTGGCAGTCAGACTCAAAGCCGGGAGTCACTTTAAACATCTGTCTGTTTAAACATTCTTTAAACACAGAATTACAGTTGCTCCCCAAGTATAGGGTGGATGATAAGAATCTTAAGAAGAATGCAATTTTTTACCATTTTGCAATAATTCCTCTGCCATTTTCTTGTGTCCAGCTGTCGTCCCCCCGCTGTCCTCCAGGCCGGTGGTGACCGCTGAGCTAGTCGGCAGCAGTGTCCATCTGCGGTGCTCGTACAGCGGAGTTCAGAGTGGCTGGCCGGTGGGATACGAGGTGATCTGGGGGCGCGTTTCCTCCAACAACATGAAGGTGGAGGTGAGGAGGGACAGGACCACCCAGCTCTACTCCCGTGTGGAGATGGACGGACTTCACTTCAGACTCGGAGAAACGGTACGGAAGCAAAGATAGTCGTTAATATCATATTTATACTAATTAAACTAATAGAAGTAAAAGTTTCAGACCTCACAGTGATTCTGCTTGATTACGATTCTTTAGGAAATGATTCGGTGTGTCAGTTTGGTTCAGATTTCAACACAATCTGATTCATTTTGGTAGAATTATTTTTAATACACTGAATATGCAAATGTAACATGAGAAATATATATATATGTATTTATACACTTATTGAAAATTCCAGCTGCCCCTTGAGTTAGACAGTTTGGGTCCTGCTGACCAAATAAGATATAATGCGCATGCATTCACGATATATTTGACGAACTTAAAAAACAGTAATTGTGGCATGTGCAAAAGTTTGGACACCCAAGTCTCAGAGCTTAATGAACATGTTAAGCCTTAATTGACTTGTTAGGACTATTTAGACATGTCAAGAATTGTCTTAACACTGTCAGAATAAAAGGTACTATACAGATACAGTTTTTCATTTTTTAAGGTACAAACAATGTAAATAGGCCCTCAAAGGTACAACAGCGATTTTAAGGTCCAACTAAGCACCTTAAATTTGTTTTCCCAGAGGAAGGGTACATATTTGTACCTTTTCATAAACTAATGTTTTAAAACAGAACAATAAAATAAAAGGCCTGGAGACGAGACGGGAACATAAGACATTGGGAACACAGATCCCTGGGAATATAGGACCCTGGGAACATATGGCTCTGGGAACATAGGGCCCTCGGAATGTAGAGATCTCTGAATATAAGATCCTTAGATTATAGGACCCTGCGAACATAGTGCCCTGGGAACATAGGGCCCTTGGAGCATAAGACATTGGGAACACAGAGCCCTGAGAATATAGGACCCTGGGATCATAGGAACATAAGGTACTGTGAATATTGGATCATGGGGACATTGGACACTGGCAACATAGGGCCTTCCCTAAAGCCGAGGGAATGTAGGACCCTGGGAACATAAATGCTCACCCTCATAAATCATTCATATGAATTACAGCAGTGTTTTGTTGTTAGCTCACGTACTCCTCAACAAATGCAGTCTCACTGTTCGATTACGTATGGACTGCACTGTGCAGCCTCTTGATAATTAACCAAAAAATTCCCCCCTTAATCTTCTTATCCCTCAACTTTCTCTGCAGCCGCTGTTGTCATTAGCGCCGGTCGCTGCATGCGCTTTCAAATCCTGCTAGCTGTGCTAATCAATAAGCATGCATCCCTGTGAAATTAATTAGTCTTCATGAAGAATAAAGCATCCCGGCTGCTCACTGCTGTCAGTGTTCTTCAGCTCAGGATGGATTGGTGAAGATGTCTAATCATGAGCACTGACTGATGTGGTTTGATTGACAGTTCTCCTGCAGCGTCTCCACGTACCTGCTGAACTCCTCCAGCGTCCAGTCATCGTCCAGGGAGAGCGGAGGATTTTTTGCTGGGATTAAGGTGAGTCTCTTTTATTTCACACTCATTTCTGTCCTTCAAGCTTTTAAAAGTTTTCAAAACTCCTCCATAACTCAGCGTGAGGGCTGTAAACAGAGGGATTCAGAGTGGTCTGGTGTGAAATGGTTCAGATGTCTTTACAGTGGTGGTGATAGGAACCAGGGGTCGCCATGACGACAACACAAATATAGACATTTTATTTACTATCGAGAACCACCAGTGAACCTACACGAGTCTTCTGAGTTTATATGGAATGTTGATGATGGAAAATAGTGGAAAATCTGAAATAATAAGTTTTCTTTGGGGACTATTTTGCCTCACAGCGCCCTGCATGTATCCCTCCACCATGAATGGAGTTTAAGTTCTCCAAACTATCATAAAACAGTGTCTCAGTCATCAGGCAGTGAATTCATAACCATTTCATGTAGGAACTTTCTGTGAGGGAGCTTTTAGAGGTGGACGTCTGGTTCCTATCACCACCACTGTGAACAGTTCTGACTCTGTAAGTTTATCTAGAACAGAACGTTTCACACCAAACTTTGTTTACATTTTAATTATGCAGAGGTTTTGAAAAATCTTTGTAATATTCTTATTTAAACTGTAATGAAATGGTCTTGCCTTCTACTGCTTTGCACTCAGTTACATTGCGGTCAAGCACATTAATGAACTAAAAGGGAGCTGCTACAAAATATCAAACCGTATAAACGACATTAATTATAGACAGTAAGAAAACTAGCTAAAGCTATTAGGCTGCTGTGGAAATTGTTCAACACTGTATCTGGGCAGTATTTTTGCCAGTAAAAGTGCTATAATATTAGAAAAAAACACAAATTAACATAAATACAGTAGTCAGAAGTCAGAATGTGTTGTTTTCAGTAGGTTAGAACAACACCGGTTTGGTTCTTGACTTCTCACTTCACACTCCAGCCATCATTCAGTTCCATCAGCAGCGTCTGATTTAAATTAATAAAGGACTGATTAGATAAAGTAGGTTATGGATTGGTGACTGTAACTGTACTGGACTTTCTCCAAGAGTGATTTGCTCACTCAGCTTTAGTTGCTTGGTATTGACATGAAACTAAATTGCATTTGAGTTAAGTTCAATGTAAAGTGCTCTGCAACTCCCTTGAAACTCAGCTGCAACAGTTGAATTGAATTGAACTGAATTAAATTACAAGCATCCAAACTTTGAAACAAGTGTCATGAAACAACCAATCAAAATGGCAATGACTCATCATGTGATAATATCATAATGTGGTGATGACGTTGCATCACGTTGCATGAAAGTTTCACCGTATAAAGCCAGTCTGTGACTTTTAGGCTGTACAGTAGCATACTCTTTGCTTGCAGTTTGTTCCAGATGTTCTACAGATCCGTGAGGACGGTAAAGAACACACGCTAAGCGTGCACAGCACCGTACCGATCTTCTGCTATGGGTCAGAACCGAACCGCCCCTGCAGGCTGACCTTGCAGCTCAGCGTCCACGAGCCAGGTCAGAACCTCTCTGTATAAATTACAATCCAAACACAAGAGCACCAAATATGAATCAGCTAAGATATAAAACTTGCTTCTTTATTTGTAGCACTGCAGCTATGAAGCTAATGTAGCTAACAAACTTATGCTAACAAGAATTAGCATCATGCAAACTGCCTAAATTATCACAGACTCGCCTCAAAGCGTGTGGAGGTGTGGTTTCTGACACTATAAGACTCACTGTTATGATTTAGCCCTGCAGTTAACTCCACTCTAATTGGTGGGTTATAAGCTTCCACTACTTTGAGTTACTTTAGCCTCGTAGCTCCAGTGCTAAAACAGACTTCAGACACCAAACGTCTTGTTTTTGTGATTTCTGGCGGTTTTTCCGCGTCCGAAACTGTAGCAGCAGCCGTGAAACTGGAATTCTGTCAACGTCTTTGTCTAATTAAGCTTCTCTGATCTTTTCTCTGGTACTTTTCCAGACAGTTTAGTAGCTGCGGCTCCAAACGTGGCTCTGTCGTCCTGCCAGCTGGAGCTGGTTTCTCAGCCGTGTCTCGATGGTGTTTGTGCGCACGGTTCCGTTACCGTCACCGCGGTTACAGATTTCTCTCGGGACGGGAACCGGCCAAGCCTCCTGATCGCCCGGCCCACTGGAGTCGGCCCACGGCTCTGGAGAGGATACACACCCACAGCCCTGAAGGTCAGTCATATAAGAGTATTATGTTGACCACTAGCAAAGCATCACTGTACTCTTTTATAAAAGAGTGTCAAGGTTCTTTAGTCAAAGGGGATGGCTCCATTTTGGAACCATGAGTTCTATGCAGAGCCATTTCATGCTCAAGGTGTTCGTCAGATCGATGGAGTTTTATATCGAAGTGTTCTTCTATTGTTACAGGCTTGACATAATAGCAATAAAAGAACCCCTTTTGGTGGTATGTACAACCTTTTTCAAAAATATTCTATATAGAACCATAGAACCATATACTAAGCATTCTCATTCAATATATAGGACTATTTTACCATGTAAAGAACCATTTAAGCATTAAATGGTTCTAAATAGAAATTTTAAAATGATTCTGTACAGCACCAAAAGGGGTTCTTGACATCCTAACAACAACAGAACGCTTTTTTGGTGCTATATAGAACCATTTTCAATAAGGTTCTATGTACAACACATTCTCCATCAATCCATTCCACCATGCAAAGAACTATTTAAGCATGAAATGGTTCTATATAGAAGTCATGGTTCTAAATGGAACCATTCCTTTTACTAAAGAACCCTCGGAAGTCTTTTTTAGGAGTGTACAGTAGCCTCAAATTTATATAGCCGCTGCTTTGGAATCAGCCTTCATCCCTCGTTTTTTCCTATTATCCGCCTTATTTTTCATGCAACCACTCTGTTCGGTGATGATGGCTGAAATATCCAGCAAGGGACCAAATATGAATCAGCTAAGATAAGAAATTTGCTTCTTTACTTTTAGCAGTGAAGCTATAAGGCTAATGTAGCTAACAAGTAATGGAAACATATGCTAACAAGAATTAGCATCATACAAACTGCCCAAATTATCACAGACTCACCTCAAAGCGTGTGTAGATGTTCAGCATCTCTTGATTCTGTGGTTTCTGACACTGTAAGACTCACTGTTATCTATAAACATGGACTAAAGAACAATAGCATAAAGCTAAAAACATAGAATAACAGAACCTTTCCCTTTACTAGTGTAGAGTGTACAGTAGCCTCAAACCCATATCGCCGCTGCTTTGGAATCAGCCTTCATCCCTCATTTTTCCTAATATCCACTTTATTTTTCATGTGAAAGCTCTGTTCGGTGATCATGGCCGAAATATCCAGTGATGGAACGGAAGTGTTGATTGTTGTTGATTTACTGTTTTTGGTGAAGTATAAGAACGTGTTTTAACACTCAGTGAAAAAGCTGTTCGAGTTGTTAGCATTGAATGATGATAAACTGCCAGCTGAACGTCTCTGGTTGCCCCTAACAGACCCTCTTTAACTGTTTTACACTTATTCTCTTCATAACTGGATGTATTCAGCCCTCACTACAGCAGGCTGAGCAGGTCAGCAGGAAGCTAACAGGCTAACACTACCATAATAAATAACACTTCAATTCCAAGCCTTTAAGGATGGAATTACTTAAAAATTGAGACATACAAAGTAAAAAAGGTCACTTACATGTCTGTTACTAGCTAAACTTGTCTTTATTTAAACTACAGCTGACAACAAAAGCGAATATAGCACCGAGCTAACCTTGCTGGCTTGGCGCTAACATACCACGGTGAACGAGGAGCACCGTGGAAGTGCTGGCTTAAAAAAGCACATTTCCATGTTAGACGTTGCTGTTGTGGTCCTCCGCCTGTATCTGACTCTCAGTCTAAACACATTTAAACAGTTTAAATGAAATAACTTCATCAGCATCACACGGTTTTAGATTTCTGTTGACAGACCGATTACAAACATGGCACACAAGCTTTCGAGCATCCCAGCAGTAAAGATTATTTACATATTTATTTGTTCATGTTAGGATGTGACCAGCATTCAATGTGTTGTCTTCCATACGCGTCCTCTCTCAAAGCATCATGGGCTGCAGGAAAACGGTTGCTTTTGTCTGATTGGTTGAGAAGCGTTCTAGGTTCATCGTTCCTCTGAGCACTAGCTGCTAAGTAATGACTGCTTTGCGTCCATCTGTTAGAACGTTCCTGCTTTAGCACTTAAAACAACAGGATATGAGAACATGTTTGGTGTCTGAAGTTCACTTCTGTGCTACGAGGCTAATGTAGCTAACAAGTAATGGAAACGTATGCTGACAGGAATTCGCATCAAGAAAACTGCCTAAATTATCACAGACTCGCCTCAAAGCGTGTGGAGGTGTTCAGCGTCTCTAATAGACCTGGTTCTGTGGTTTCTGACTCTGTAAGACTCACTGTTATCTATAAACATGGACTAAAGGACTTTAGCATAACGCTGAAAACAGTAGTTGCAGCCACGTTGAAGCCTGAACCTGCGGCAGTCGGAGAGGCCATGAGCTGATGCTCTAATTTTCTGGATCGTTACCTTGAGATCGCAAAATACTTATCTCAAGATAACAAGATAACTAACTCATTATTTTTAAGATAACAATTTTGTTATCTTGATCACAAGATATCCCAATAAGAAAGTTGTTATCTAAAGATAACTTTCTTATTGGGATATCACAAGATAATTAACTCATTATCTAAAGATAACATCTTCTGTTATCTCAAGATAACAAGATAATTAACTCATTATTTTCAAGATAACTTTCTTATTTTGAGATCACAAGATAATTAACTCATTATTTTCAAGATAACTTTCTTATTTTGAGATCACAAGATAATTAACTCATCTAAAGATAACAACTTTTGTTATCTCAAGATAAGATAACTAACTCATTATTTTTTAAGATAACAACTTTCTTACTTTGATATCACATGATAATTAATTTATCTTAAGACAACAAGATAACTAACTCATTATTTTTAAGATAACAATTTTGTTATCTTGAGATCACAAGATATCCCAATAAGAAAGTTGTTATCTAAAGATAACAACTTTCTTATTGGGATATCACAAGATAATTAACTCATTATCTAAAGATAGCAAAAGTTATCTCAAGATAACAAGATGACTAACTCATTATTTTCAAGATAAATTTCTTATTTTGAGATCACAAAAAAATGAACTCATCTAAAGATAACAACTTTTGTTATCTCAAGATAACAAGATAACTCATTATTTTTTTAAGATAACAACTTTCTTACTTTGAAATCACAAGATAATTAATTTATCTCAAGACAACAAGATAACTAACTCATTATTTTCAAGATATCTATTTTGTTTATTGAGATCACAAGATAATTAACTTATAATCTCAGGTTTACCATCCTGAAAATTATAACTACCTCATGGTCTCTCTGGACCTCTGTATAAACCTTGGTCCATTCATATAAATGACAACTTGATACAAGTGGGTGTTGATTTAGCCCTGCAGTTAGCTCCACTGCTAACTGGTGGGTTATAAGCTTCCACTGCTTTGAGTTAGTTTAGCCTCGTAGCTCCAGTGCTAAAACAGACTTCAGACGTCTTGTTTTCGTGATTTCTGGCGGTTTTTCCGCGTCTGAAACTGTAGCAGCAGCCGTGAAACCGGAATTTCATCCATATCTTTGTCTAATTAAGCTTCTCTGATCTTTTCTCTGGTACTTTTCCAGACAGTTTAGTAGCTGCGGCTCCAAACGTGGCTCTGTCGTCCTGCCAGCTGGAGCTGGTTTCTCAGCCGTGTCTCGATGGTGTTTGTGCACACGGTTCCGTTACTGTCACCACGTCTGACTCCAGCACTTATGGCACTTATATTTTTGACATAATTTGAAAATACCAGTTGATCTTTACATTGTATGTAAATTTCATGATGAATGAACTTAAAGAAACGGCCCAAAATGACTTGGAAAAGATGTCTGGTTCCATTGACTTACATTAAAAGTAAAGTAGGTTTTTTCCTTCTCCTGTAAAGTTACCATTTTGGACATACAACATTTTCTTCCGACAACAGACTATGAAAATGCTGGGTCAGATTCTGAAGCAGAGAGTGATCAAACTCATCTTTAATCCTAAGGGAGCTTTTCGGTGGGCAGCTGTGAACAACTAAACAAACTGGAATCCCCCATTGCCGGCCCACCCCTTACTTAAAGTCTCATCAGTTTCTCATGTGAGTAAACCACAAGTGGTTTCCGCAAACTTCACATGTTGAAAACTTCTTCACGAGACGTTTGATTACTTGTGAACACGTGTTTTTTGTGAAAAGTATGTGACTTTTCTCTAAGGGCCCCCCAGTTGTGAGACAAATTTGCCCCCCTTACAGACTGACTGGAACAAAACCACATTCAGGCTAATCTGGCAAGCTCTGAAAAAAGCTGAGCAGAGCCAGTTTGATGGTTCTGTCTGTGACAGCAGCTAAAATTTGCTGGATGTTTGTTTGTAGATCCGCGATTTTTCATAAATAAACATCCACAAATGTTCAAACTTACACTCTGAAAAGGCAGAGAACAAACTACAACCAAATATATTTCAAAAATGTCTGTTGTTAAATGTGGTAAATGCAGATCAGCGATGCTTTAGTGGGTAAGGGAGCGTCTACACAGTGCACAACTTTTTTCCCATGTGTTCAGCTAAAAAAAGGCAAAATCACTACGAATCACTTGTGAACAGAGCAGCTTCCTTCAGCTGGGATTTGTAGTCGGCTTGAAGGAAGCCACTTGTTTACTGCTGGTGTTTTAAGTGATTTTGCCTCGTGCACTTTTTGTCATGCACTTTCTAGACGGCCCCTTAGTGAATAATGCATTAATGATCTGTGTTTCTGGGCTATTGCAAACTTTCAGTGAAGACTTCTGGAGCAGATCCTTTGTTTCTAACAACTACAGGTCTCTTAAAGACCATGCAGACTGTTTCTACAGAACCCTTATAGAACCATGTGTTTTAAGCGTGTAGCTCATGTCTTGACAGGGAACGATTTCATGCTTAAGTCGTTCTTTGCATGGTGAGGTTCTTTAATCATGACTTATGATTACTGGTGTTCAGTGAAAGACTGTATACACTTAAAAATGGTTCTTTAGATAAGACAGTGTTTCTATTCAGAACCATGAGTTCTATATAGAACCATGTTATGCTAAAATGGTGCTTTGCGTGGTGAAATAGTTATTCAGATTATTGTATATGGTTCTATATAGCACCAAAAACAGTTCTACTTTTGTTAAGATGTCAAGTCTATATAGAACTATTTTCAAAAAAGGTTCTATATAGAACCCTATACAGCACATTTTCCATCAATCCAAAGAACCACTTCACCATGCAAAGATTCCTTATTCATGCAATGGTTCTTTGAGTGTTTATGGTTGTGTATAGAACCATTTTATTTATTAAAGAACCCTTGAAGAACCATCCTTTTAAAATGTTTACATTAGCAGAACACTTTTTGATGCTATACAGAACCATTTCTAAAAAGGTTCAATATAGAACCGTATACAGCACATTCTCCATCAATCTCAAGAACAACACTCTTAAAAAAAATATGGTTCCTCAAGGTTTCCTTAGTAAGAAAAAGGTTCTATAAAGAACTGTGAACACTCAAACAACCCTTTGCATGATTAAAAGGTTCTTTGCATCATGATATGGTTCTTCAGATTGATAGAGAATGTGCTATAGATGGTCCTATACAGAACCTTTTGAAAAGGGTAGCACCAAAAAGCTCGTCATCTTAACAATAGATGAACTCTCTTTTGGTTGCTACATAGAACCCTTTTCAGAAAGGTTCTATATAGAAACATCTACCACACATTCTGAAGAACCCTTTCATATTGGCACGAACCTTTTAATCATGTAAATGGTTTTTTGAGTGGAATGGTTCCATATATAGAACCCTTGAAGAACCATCTTTTTTAAGAGTGCATTTAAGCATGAAAGGGTTCTAAATAGAACTCATGGTTCTAAATAAAACCATTGCTTTTACTTAACAGAGAATAAGAGAGTATACTTATATAATAAAGCCTTATAGGCACCAGTAAACCTTCTCAGAACATCTCGAAGGCCCTGAAGGTTCCACGCTGCGGTCTTCTGATCTAGGAGAGCGGAACAGTACGGAGTGGAGTCCCGACGCACACATCTGTTTCAGAAATGACTGTTTTAGTAGAACGTGCCGCGTACCTTTCAATTCACCCTACAGCGGCTTAATCATCTCTCAGTCGTTCCCGAAGCAGAGGAGAACGTGGTCTGTAATAAGTCAGCTATGAGGGGAAAGACAGCGCGCTTTGTCTGTCTAATCTCCTGTGTGTCGTGAGGGGCCCCCCGAGACCACCACCTGTGTTTGGTGTAAACGTTCGCAGTCGAGGGTCCTTTAATCATGACTGAAGGCTGCGGTACGTTATGATTACAGCCTCGCTGCTTCAGCTTTACTGCAGTAACTCGCCAGTGTTCAGCAACAGACTGTGTACGCTTAAAAAAGACGGTTCTGCAGGGTTCTTTAGTTAAGGCATTGGTTCTATTTAGAACCATGAGAATGTGTTGTATATAGTAGTTAATGTGTTGTACATGCAGAATACACAGACTATACAGAACCTTTTTGAAAATGATTCTATCTAGCACCAAAAAATGTTCCTCTATTGTGGCGATGTCGAGCTCCTAACAGTATCAGAACCTTTTTGCATGCATAACACATTCTCCATCAATCTGAAGAACCATTTGACCATGCAAAGAACCATTTAAGCATGAAATGGTGCTATAAACTCTTTGGTAAGGACGATGGTTCTATCCAGAACCATGAGAATGTGTTGTTTGTTTCTGTACAGAACCTTTTTGAAAATGGTTCTATCTAGCACCAAAAAAGTGTTTTTCTATTGTGACGTTAAGCTCATATATTGCTGCTATATAGAACCATATACAACACATTCTCCATCAATCTGAAGAACCATTTCACCATGCAGAGAACTATTAAGGCATGAACACTCTTTGAAATGATGGTTCTTCAAGGGTTCTTTAGCAAAGGCAATGATTCTGTTTAGAACCATGAGAATGGGTGGTATATGATAAAAAATGTGTTGCAAATGTTTCTGTACAGAACCTTTTTGAAAATGGTTCTATCTAGCACCAAAAAGTTCTATTGTGACGATGTTAAGCTCGTAACAATAGCAGAACCCTTTCTTGCTGCTGTATAGAATGATATACAACACATTCTCCATCAGTCTGAAGAACCATTTCACCATGCAAAGAACTATTTAAGTGTGAACATTCTTTGAAATTATGGTTCTTCAAGGGTTCTTCAGTAAAGGCGATAGTTCTATTTAGAACCATGAGTTCTGCATAGAACAATGTGCATGCTTATATGGGTCTCTGCATGGTGAAATGGAATTATGGAGAATGTGTCGTATATGGATCCTACATGGAACCCAATTTCAAAATGGTTCTATGCAGCACAAAAAAGGGTTCTGTCATTGTAAGGATGTCAAGGACTCTATTTGTTGTTGTATAGAACCATTTTCAAACACATTCAACACGTTCTTCATCAATCTTTTAACCATGAAATGGTTCTAAATAGAACCTTTAATCAAGTGTGTAGCTTGTCTGTTGACAGGGACAAGGTAAGATTTTAATGACTAAATAATAATAATAATAATAATAATAATAATAATGAAAAGTTTGATCAATTTAATCATAGTAAAGATTCACTTGTATTTATGTATTTATTATTTATATATTTTTAAAACCTGCAGTAGCCGTAACTGATTAAAGGTGCAGTGTATGAGATTTAGTGGGATCTATTATCTGAAATGGAATATCGTAAACAAAGCTATGTGTTCTTTGGTGTATAATAAGCTGTAACTATGAATCATTGTGTCTTTGTTATCTTAGAATGAACCCTTCATATCTATTTAGGGAGCAGCTCCTCTTCAACAGAGGCTGCCACCACCATGTTTCTACAGTAGCCCAGAACAGACGAACCAAACACTGGCTCTAGAGGGCGCCTTTCATGTTTTTATGCTGATGTGGCAGCTTGAATTTGATACATTTTGATAAATGGAGGGTCAGACTTATTTAGCACAAGGAAAAAGTGAGGGAGGGTGAATCCTCACCATCGAAGAAGAGAAAACATGAAGAATTAAAACTAAATCGGGACGGACGGCCACTGCAGGTTCTACTACACGCTTGGAGAGGGAGAGAGGGAAGGGGGTTCAGCTGGGTGCAATCTCAACCTCACCACTAGATGTCACTAGATTTTACACACTAAACCTTCAAGTTAACACTACGGTTTCAGTACAGCGAGCCGAATCGCTTTCAACGGCATCTGTTGGATGGTTTGGGCAGGGGGTGTGGGGGTGAGGAGGTGTGGGGTCACTAAAACACACACAGGTTGAGGTGCAAAGAAACCTCAGTTACAGACCAGTTCTGAACTACAAAGCGGCCTAATATTGTTTATAAGCTCCATGTAATGTTTTTATCATGCATTATAATCCTCTGCCAGGCGTGCAACCCAGTGTTAAACCTCACCTCAAGACACAATCAGTTACAGCACCACACGTCAGCAATCTGATTGGGTGCCGCTCAGTTTGTTTACATTTAGCCCCTCCAGAACGAAGCATCAGAGAGAGGATGTGTCCGTGGTTTATTGTGTCAGTTATGAGTATATATTGTCATCTCTCGCCTCGTTACAGCACATCGTCATTCTGTTAGATGTAAATAACATCGTTTACATCACATATATGCTGTTAAAGGTTCAGCACTCCAACTTAAAACTCCTTTCTGTGTCCCTGCCTGCTGATGTACAGCTTATCATCCTCTAGTCCTTCATCCGTGGTCAGTTTCTGACCACAGAGTAGCTCCTGATCTCAGTATTTTTTGGGTGGCTCTCCAGTGCAAGGGAGGTGTTTCTAATAAAGTGTCCATTTTTCAAACAAAAACATCTCCCTCTCTTTATGTCCCTCTTCTAGATCACAGTGCAGGACGTCCCCACCAGCAGCTGTTACTCTCTCACTGATCCTCATGTCCTCACCTTTGATGGCAGGTAACACTGAGACACTCGCACCTGCAGAAACACCTGCAGAAACACCTGCAGAAACACCTGCAGCACACTCCTCTTACATCACCTTACTCAGAGATTCGTCCACTTTTCTGTGATTCTGTGCTTTTTTTACTAGTTATCTAGTCACTCAGAGTGATCTAGTGGCGTGGAGGCGGATACGCATGTAGCTTTAAATGTATTTCAGTGCACTTTTTCCACTTCTTTCCAGTTCATAGATCTTGTAGAAAGTATTTCTAGCTGCTGTATTTCATTACTAAGGTCAGACAGTGTCCCCAACGACTCAACAACTCAATCCAAACTGTGGATAAAGTTGACTAGTTGTTAAATTAACTGATAAAGAACTAGTGGAGATATTAGCCAAGTAGTGTCTACATTAGCTGACTAGTGGAGATACTTGCCAATATATTAACTAACAATTGGAGATATTAGCTAGCTAGTGAATATTAGCTGACTTATGTATCTAGTTGACGAGTAGTTTGATTAACTGATAAATTAACCAACTAGTGGAGATATTAGCCAAATTTTAGCAATCTAGTGGAGATATTTGCCAATACATTAGCTAACAATTGGTGATATCAACCAGCTAGTGGATATTAGCCAACTTGTAGATATAGCTGACTAGTGGTTATATTAACTGATAAATTAACCAAATATTGGAGATATTAGCCAAAATATTAGCTAACTAGTGGAGATATTAGCCAATACATTAGCTAACAATTGGTGATATCAGCCAGCTAGTGGATATTAGCCAACTTGTGGACATAGCTGACTAGTGGTTGTATTAACTGATTTATTAACCAAATATTGGAGATATTAGCCAATTCATTAGCTAACAATTGGCAATATTAGCCAGCTAGTGGATATAGTTGAGTAGTTTTTAAATTAACTGATAAAGAACTAGTGGAGATATTAGCCATCTAGTGAATATTAACCATCTTATGGATATAGTTAACTAATAGTTCGATTAACTGATAAGTTAAACGACTAGTGGAGATATTAGCCAACTACTGTATATATGAGCTAACTAGTGAAGATATTTGCCAATATATTAGCTAACAGTTGGAGATATTAGCCAGTTAGTGGATATTAGCAGACTTGTGGATATAACTGACTATTGGTTTAGATTAACTGATAATTTAACCAACTAGTGGAGATATTAGCCAATATATTACCTTACTAGTGGAGATATTAGCGAGCTAGTGGATATAATAGCTGACCAGCAGACACAGTAGGTTTATCAACCGGCAGATACTATATTAAATTTAATGATTAGTACAGATTAGGAGATTAGATTAGGAGATTAGATTAGGAGATTAGATTAGGAGATTAGTCTTTGCGAGCAGGTTTCTCTGCGTCTGTCCTCACTCATCCTGCAGAAGGTCGCTCTGTCTTTTAAGGTTTTGTTTACCGGGTTGAAGAACACTGCGCTCGTCTCTTCAGCACAGAAGGAGAGATCTTTAGGAGACCATATGGGATCTGCTCTCATTAAGGCCCTCGTCCTTGACTGGCTCAGACATCCTGCCTCAGCTTCTCCTCTACACACAGACTCACAGAGAACAGCCTTACAGCCGTCCACAGCGCAGCTCATTACGGGAGCTTCAGAAACAGAGTTTCAGACGCAGTGAGATTCACTGCCTGCTTTCCTTTTAGAGCATCAGCGCAACATTTCATCCACTGAAATATGTGGTGGAAGAAATACTAAATTAATAAAAATTAATAAACTAAAAATTAATAAAATAAATAAATAAAAGCAAAAGGAAATTAAGAAAGTATTACTATATTAAAAAGAACATAAAAATAGCAAATAAAATTATAAAATATATCAATTATAGCAGAATTAGGTCAAATTTATGTAGAATTATGTAAAATGAATAATTTTTTTAAATGATAAAATGCTAAATGCTGATAAAAATTGTGATGAATATTAATAGTTAAGCAGTTTAGTTGTCTTTTCTTTTTTTTCCCTCATTTATATCTGTATTTTAATCGAAACATGCTACAGTTCAGGGTCATTATGTGCTGACATTTCTCTTTCTCAGTTCATTTTACTGTCGTTCTTGCCCTTTCTCCACTAGACTGAAGTACCCCTCGGAGGGGGGCATTCAGAAGCCCCCTAATGTCTATTTAAGTAGTTTTAAAGGTCAGCTTTAAAGAGGCTGCTGTTAACATATCTTTTATTCCTTATCAGCGCACTGCACGCCCATTAATGTCTGTTCAGCCAGATCAAACAGAATCCCGGCTCGTTTATGCGCAACCTTTAACGATGTTAAACAAAAAACACTTTTAATGCATGTTTTTATGGCTGCGCTTAATTAACTAGTTAACTAAAATAATGATGAGATGCTGCTTTTGGCCTTTGACTCCAAAAATCTTCATTAGATCAGGAGTTGTTTGGGAAGAATTAAGCCTTTTTATATCCAAGATTAGAGGGAACATGTTACAGTCAGTGAGCCTAACGAGACGTCTGTCATTATTAGTTCATTTTTATTAAATATAATAATCATGTTTGCTGTATTATGCTGTAAGTTTTATAGTAATACTCTTATTTTTTCATTATTAAGTTGTGGTTGGAAACAAAATGGAAAGGAATGTCTTTTGAAAGTGTGTTTAATCTACAATGGCCAAAAATATACATTTGCACAGGCATTAGCTTGGCGCTAACATATTATTAGAAATCACATAGGGGCGCTAGCAGAAATTAGCAGGTTTTCTATTTATTTTTGTGGCCCAAACTGAAGATCTAGCTCTGATAGTCAGGGTTGGCTGCTGCTTATATTCAGGGACAAGTGTGAATTCATGTGAATTGAAAGAGCTGATGACCAGTTTATGTATTTCTCAATACATTTAACAACCTCATATGATACACATTTGTCTATATACAATGTTTAATAACTTTGCAGTAATTAACCTTTTAACAAGCAATTACAATGACTGAATGATGGGCTTTAGCACTTTAAATATCACTGAAGCTCTACATGAAAAGCTAGTTGTTGGGGGTGTTTTAAAAAAAGTACATTTTGAATTTAAAATTTTTGTTGTGGTAAAAAATTCAGTTGGTTTCATGGTTGATATTTGTCAAAAAATTTCAGAACTATAAGCTATGCATTTAGTCAGGTGGGTCAAAACTGAATGGTAATGAACAGTCTATGCTGGTGGTTGCTAAGATGTTGCTAGGCCGCTGATGTGTTATCCCAGGTGGCTGCTAAGGTGTTGGTAGGTCGTTGCTATGTTATTCCAGGTGATTGCTAAGATGCTGCTTGTCCACTGTTGTGCTATTCCAGGTGGTTGCTAATGTGTTGCTAGGCAATTGTGATGCTATCCCAGATTGTTGCTAGACCTTTGCTATGTTATTCCAGGTGGTTGCCAAGATGTTGGCCATTGCTTTGCTGTCGCAGGTGGTTGTTAGAGAGTGTTGCTAGGCTGTTTCTGTGTTATCCCAGGTGGTTGCTAAGGTGTTGCTAGGCAAATATGATGCTATCCCAGGTCGTTGCTAGGCCTTTGCTATGTTTTTCCAGGTGGTTGCTAAGATGTTGGCCACTGCTATGCTGTCGCAGGTGGTTGTTAGCAGGTGTTGCTTGTGTTATCCCAGGTGGTTACTAAGGTGTTGCTAGGCAATTATGATGCTATCCCAGGTGGGTACTAAGGTGTTGATAGCACTTTGCTGTGCTATCCCAGATTTCACTTGTTTCAGTATAAGTTCTGTGATCCTGCAAGTTTTCATGGTTCTAGGTCGAAAACTGTACAAGGAGTAGCGTTGCAAATTTTTGACTGTAGAAAATTATCATAATAAGAAGAAAATGAAGAACAGTGTATATAATATTTTGTTGTTGTAGCTCCAAAACAGGAACTAGATAAACAACATAAACAGTAGCAGGAGTTTTCTTATGGTAACGATGATATTATGTATATATATTTCCCCCCACAGACGCTTTGAGAACCAGCAGACGGGGACGTTTGTGCTGTATAAGGCAACCGGTCGAGTGTTCGAGGTTCACTCGCGGCAGTGGGACTGCGGCAGTCGGCACTATCCCGTATCCTGCACCTGTGGTCTGGCGGCGCGAGAGGGCAACGAGGTCGTGACCTTTGACATGTGCAACGGCCAGCTGCAGGAGACACGCCCCCAGCTGTCCATCAAAAGCCTGGGACCTGTCTCAACCAATCAGGTCAAGATTCATGAAACGCATCAGGGCAAAAAACTTACGGTAGGTTTTTTTTTATGTAATTATGCTCCGCCCACAAATGTGCTCTTCATATCTACTGCTGTCATTCAGCCTAATGAGAAACTGTAGAACAGACTCAGTTTATATCACAATACCTACATTTAGAGTCAGTTATTCATTCAGCCTAATGAGAAACTGTAGAACAGACTCAGTTTATATCACAATACCTACATTTAGAGTCGGTTATTCATTCAGCCTAATGAGAAACTGTAGAACAGACTCAGTTTATATCACAATACCTACATTTAGAGTCGGTTATTCATTCAGCCTAATGAGAAACTGTAGAACAGACTCAGTTTATATCACAATCATTTTTAAATCTGACTTTTTCTTTGTTTTGATGTCATTTTTTGACAAAAACAGCAAAAATCTAGATCACACCAACAATAACTTTCCATCAGATTTGAATCATAATAAATTTCTCCTCTTTTACTGCCAAACACTGATGTGTTATGGATTAAAAGTTTAGAATCTGCACAATTTTAACACTCATTTCTATAGGGACAGTGTGATATAAAAATTACAGTGTGAAAAATGGTATCTTGTCAAGTAAAATGATGTTAAATCTAGTCAAAATATCTAATATTTCCCATTTTGAGATGGTTGTGCACTTATTATCAGATTATCTGTCTCATTTATAGACATTTTTACTTGTTTTAGGTCATTTTATTAAGTACAATTACTATACTGGTAGACAATTTAGCTGGTTTCAAACACATTTATTACAACAAACAAAATTATCTGCCAACATAGTGAGATAATTTTACTTGATAAAATTACTGAAAACAAGAAAAATTTAGGTAAGTAATCTTAAATTAAGCTCCCAACAATCTCAACAGGAGAAATATTTGATTTATGAACTGTATTTAAGATTATTTTACTTGACAAGACACCGTTTTTTCGCAGCGTACAGCCTGATTTTGTGACCACCAGGCGCAACGGACCTCAGATGGTTAATTGGGAAAATAATAATTATTTCCACTTACAATTAGATTTCAAACTCATTTGTTGCAGAACCTGCTGTCCATATGGAGATGAAGGATGCTGTATGGTTTCCCAGATATTCCGACACTAATCCGTGATACACGGTGCATTTCACAGTTCATAATGTAACCGCAGAGCTGAACCTGAGCAGGAAATCCCTGCAGTCGTTACTGTAAACCTTCAGCAGTTCAAACTTCGGACATGCGGATTTCCATTTTCTCTGCGGAATTCTCTGGAAAGTAAACAGAGTTCCTCGTGTGTTTGGAAGCGGACCACAGCGCTGTCCACACTGAGGATTCATCTCCTCCACTCTGCTCCAGTGTTTCAGGACTCTTCAGTTAGATGATGCTACAGTCATATGCAAAAGTTTTAACACCCCTGGTCAATTTACGTTTCGTTGATTTTTCCTGTAAGTTTATTTCTTGACGTCATGGCAACTTAACTACAAAGCAGAAGTTTGTGAATGAACCTTAAGTTGGTTTGACACAGGCAGCTTATAATGCTTCAAAGGTTAAAGCAGCTGCAGAACATTGCTGACTGTGTTTGATAACTTAACTGGGTTTCTATAGTAATTCCAGATATTTATGAGGGGGATGTTTCTACGAGGTTGCTATGGCGTTATAGATTGTTATTAGGGCGCTGACTGGTGTTTGTTAGGTGGTTGCTAAGGTGTTGCTGGGTCATTGCGACAGTAGCCAAGGTGGTTGCTTACGTAACACAGATGGCTGCTAAGGTCCTGCTAAGTTGTGGTGATGGTTGGTAACGTGGTTGCTAAGTTGTTTCTTGGCCATTGCTGTGGTGGTTGCTAACGTGTTGTTAGATAGTTGCTATGGTATTCCAGGTGATTGTTAAGGAGTTGCTAGGGTGTTAGGCTGTTACTAAGGTATCACAAGTGGTTGCGAAGGTCTTGCTTGGCTGTTGCTGTGGTCACCAAGGTGATTGCTAATGCGCTGCTAGGCAGCTGCTATGGGATTCCAAGTGATTGATAAAGAGTTGCTAGGCTGTTGCTATGGTAACACAGGAGGCTGCTAAGGTCTTGCTATGCTGTTGCTATGGTTGCTAAGGTGGTTGCTAATGTCTTGCTTGGCCATTGCTATGGTATCACAAGTGGTTGCCAATGTGTTGCTAGGGCATTGCTCTGCTATCCCAGGTGGTTGCTAACGTGTTGCTAGGTAGTTAATGTAGTTAATAGTGCTATATAATTTCAGGTGATTGCTATATAATAATTTCAGGTGATTGCTAAGGAGTTGCTGGGGCTTTGCTATAGTATCACATTTGGTTGATAAGGTCTTGCTTAGCTGTTGCTTTGGTAGCCAAGGTGGTTGATAATGTGTTGCTAGGCCATTGCTGTGCTATCACAAGTGGTTGCTAAAGTGTTGCTAGGCAGTTGCTAGGTTTTTTTTCAGATGATTGCTAAGGAGTTGCTAGGACATGGTATCACATGTGGTTGCTAGGTCTTACTTGGCTGTTGCCATGGTTGCCAAGGTGGTTGCTAAAGTGTTGCTAGGCTGTTGCTGTGCTATACCAGGTTGTTGCTAATGTGTTGCTAGGCAGTTGCTATGGTATTCCATGTGATTGCTCAGTAATTGCTAGGTCTTTGCTATGGTATCACAGGTGGTTGATAAGGTTTTGCTAGGCTGTTGCTATGGCAGCCAAAGTGGTTGTTAAGGGACTGCAAGGCCATTGCTGTGGAATAGAAGTGGTTGTTAAGGTCTTGCTAAGCCATTGCTATGGTATCCCAGGTAGTTGCTACGCTGTTGCATCATTGCTATGCACCAAAATCTAAGCAATGTTAAAGGGAATTCCACCAATTTCCCCATAATTCAGTGTGTGAGATGTAATCAGAGTGATTCAGAGTGGTTTGGTGTGAAATGGTTCAGATGTCTTCACAGTGGTGGTGATAGGAACCAGGGGTCGCCATGACTACAACACAAATATAGACATTTTATTTACTGTCCAGAACCACCAGTTAACCTACACGAGTCTTCTGAGTTTATATGGAATGTTGATGATGGAAAACAGTGGAAAATCTGAAATAATAAGTTTTCTTTGGGGACTATTTTGCCTCACAGTGCCCTGCATGTATCCCTCCACCATGAATGGAGTTTAAGTTCTCTAAACTACCATAAAACAGTGTCTCAGTCATCAGGCAGTGAATTCATAACCATTTCATGTAGGAACTTTCTGTGAGGGAGCTTTTAGAGGTGGACGTCTGGTTCCTATCACCACCACTGTGAACAATTGTGATTCTAGAACAATGACAAAATATGCAAAAATAGTAAAAGTGTATGGAAATAGCAGAAAAAGAAAAAATAGGTCAAACAAATAAAATAACATTAAGTTAATTTGGCAGTAAACAAACTGAGTTTGTGTTTAGTGTAATAACATTAGCGCAATAGTTTTAGATGTGGGGTTTTGACCCGAGGGCAGCAGAACCGGGTTGTTTTTCATTGTTTTGAAGCCAGACTGGCGCCGTCCAGTGTAAAATCCTCACTCCTACTGGGCGAATGAAATATTTTGGCACTTTGGTCGAAGCTAATTGCTTGTGCTATTGAATATTCAGCCAAACGCTCCATATTTCGTATATAAATAAGTAAATAGAGTACAAAGTGGTTCGATGTCCTACTTTCTGACTTCAGAGGACAGGGAACCGATGGTCTGGACACTTTCTAGTCATTGTTATAGAAAGCAAAGCTACAGTTGGATCAACTTAACAAGACCGTTTCTTCAGTTTAGCACATCTAAAACTTTCAAATAGACTCACTTTGAGATGAGATTCGTTTAAAACTGGGCTTTTTTTCACTCAAGCCAAAGTTAAGCTGATGCACCTGATTCGGGTTTAGGCAGTAATCTTCCTCGCACACCTCAGAGCGCATCCTCTTACATTTCATTTAAGTATTTCTGACTCGTAGCTCACTGAAACAAGCAGAGAAAGTGCAGATTCTCTACTCTCAGTGAAAGAGGAGATATTTTATTATGATTTGAACTTGATGACGACGTTATTGTTTTGTGTAAAAGCCAGAAAAATGTGCAATATAGTCTTTACATCCAATAATTCTCATGCTGAGACTGTTGTAGACTTATTATAAGAAGGGAATGTTTGTGAATGAACTTTAATGCTGCGTTCACATTACAAGCCTCGTTGTTCAAATCCGATTTCATGCTCAAATCCGATCTCTCTGACACGACGGTTCACACTCGTTTAGGTAAGTGACTCAGATCTGTCATTAATGTGACGAACCGGCGTCCTGAAATGACCCTCATGACCACATCCTACTCAGTAACGTCACGTGAATGAATCACGTTCATCATCAGCACAAACTAACGAGCAGAACGAGCTTCGCTGAGAAGATCATTAACTCTGATCAGCTCTCAGCTTCATTATTAGAGCGAGACGAAGGAGAAAAAGGTGAGATGAGCTGCTTTTCCACCGTTTACAGGCTTTAACGTCTGTTCGGCGCTGCTGCCATGGTAACGCTGAATGACGGCGCAGCGCAGTGGGGAAAAAAAGCACATGAATTCCGATCTGAGCGTCACATTAAGGTCGCATGGCCACGAATCAGATACGTATCCGATCTAGGACCACATATGAAAGTGACTTAGGTCGGATTTGAACAGATCAGATTTGTGTCCACACAGCTCTGAAAGCATCAGATCTGAGTCACATTAGGGCAAAAAATCAGATTTGTGCTAAGGTGTTGCTAGGCTGTTGCTCTGCTATGCCAGGTGGTTGCTAAGGTGTTGCTAGGTAGTTGCTAGGGGATTCCGGGTGATTGCTAAGGAGTTGCTAAGCCGTTCCTATGGTATCACAAGTGGTTGCTAAGGTCTTGATAGGCCATTGCTATGGCAGCCAAAGTGGTTGTTAAGGCGCTGCATGGCCATTGCTGTGGTATCCCAGGTGGTTGTAAACTAATAAGTGCTTTATTTTGCTTATTTTAACATTTTTTTACCTGCTTTAAGTTACTTTATCCAGTAAAATTATGATGCTGTATTGACAGATAACTTTGCTTGCTTAAAGAAATGTGGTAGAATAGCTTAAAACAAGCAAAAATGTGTGGACATAATTTAAATATTCTTATCATATTTTAATATTTAATACATATTTGACATACTGACTAGATTTTAGGTAATTTCACTTGCCAAGATAGCTATTTTAGGAATTTTTATACATTTTTGCACAGGAAAAAAATTCTAATCTGTCTATGCAGAAAGGAAATCACATGTAAATGAAATAAATTCTTTATATAATAATTTACCAATTAGTTTCATAACAGTAACTGAGTAATATTAAGTAATAAGCCTTATGATTGGTAAGTAAATAATAAGTCTAGTGTATAAGAGGTTAAAACATTTTTTTTATATATTTTTTGTCAAGATGCACATACAGACCAACTAACTATGTAATTTCTGATTTAATTATGTAATAAGATTGTAATAATTATCTAATATAAACTGAATTTGCAGCAAAGCAGCAATTATAATTCTAAGGGTTTTTAACAGCTGATGTTCTAGCAACAGATTTCAGCCCTGATCTTGTGATGAATTGGGAATTACAGTCAGTGAGGGTGATTCCATTTCATTTTAATGCAAATCAAGCGGTAGGAAATGCTTACAGTCGACTTCTAAAGCTGAAAAAAGTGCTCATCGTTTCAGATCCTGTTTCCCTCGGGGGCGTTTGTGCGGGCGGACGTTGCAGACTGGGGAATGAGCGTTTCCGTCAGAGCGCCGAGCCGAGACTTTAACAGAACCCGCGGCCTCTGCGGCACCTTCGACAGGAACACTCACAACGACCTCCACAGTCCGGAGGGCAGCATCTACCAGAACAACGAGCTGGAGCACTTCATACAGGACTGGAGGTGAGAAACTACAGAAACACTGAGTTCACCACTTAGCAGTTCAGCTATTAGCCACTGGCCACTTTATTAGAAACACCCAACTAGTGCTTTCACTCACTGGCCACCTTATTAGAAACACATACTACTTCCACTAACTGGCCACTTTATTAGAAACACCTCCTTGTACATCCAATTAGTGGCCACTTTTTTAGAAACACCCACCTTGTGCTTCCACTAACTGGCCACTTTATTAGAAACACCCGCCTTGTGCTTCCACTCACTGGCCACTTTATTAGAAACGCTTCCTTGTACATACAATCAATGGCCACTTTATTAGAAACACCCACCTTGTGCTTCTGCTAACTGGCCGCTTTACTAGAAACACTTCCTTTTACATCCAGTCAGTGGACACTTTATCAGAAACACCCACCTTGTGCTTCCACTAACTGGCCACTTTACTAGAAACACTTCCTTTTACATCCAGTCAGCGGCCACTTTATTAGAAACACCTCCTTGTACTTCAGGCCGCTTTACTAGAAACACCCTGTGCTGTTATGGGTGTTTGCTGACTCAGTGTAAAGGTGTAAAGGTGTACAGGTGTAAAGGTGTACAGGTGTAAAGGTGTACAGTATATGAGACCAAAGTTTTTTGTCAGCCTCCGATTTTTTGTTATAATCCCAAAAACCGTGAGTGACACTGAGCTGGGGACGCAGAGCCGTTAGGATTCAGATTTGTGTTCTTATCTCCTCGTAACCTTGAGGTGCTTTTTCTTCTCTGAGATAAAGAGCCGGTGCGGGGAGGGGGAGGGGGAGGGGGGCTGGGAATCAAATTGAACGGCTAACCTTTATCAAATCCTAAATCCTCTCTAGATTGCATGTCGCAGGGGCTTAATTCTAAAGGCTAATGCGGAAGCTCATTTCCGGAGGCCGTATTTCTCTCTCTCTTCTCCCTGCGTGTCAGGCTGGATCCTGGGGAGAGCCTGTTTGACGGGGCGCCACCTGCTGAGGCCGAGCAGATAACCAGGAGTTTCTGCGCCTGTCAGAGCGGATACGGCGCTCAGAACGTCCAGGAAACGGCCGCTCCTCGCTGCCTCTCTCAGGACCACGTGGACCAAACCTCGCTGTTCCCCTCCAGAGACGCCACGGCCGAGTTTATGGTCATCTTGCCGGCTGTCCGGAGCGATCTCACTGAGGAGGAGCTGCGGATGGACTCGCTGTTTTACCCCGAGACCCCTCAGCTCAGCAGGTCATTAACGTCCTCCCGTTAGTGCGAATCCATATGACTCTGGTTGTGGTTTATCTTTCCAGCCTCACCTTCATCTTGCAGGCAAAAGGTTTATCATTCATTTTCTGTCCATTTTATCAGCTCCACTGACCACGTAGTTGGAGTTTTATAAAAAAATATACATTTTATAAAAAATATCTACATTATTTTTACCGGATTTATCATCCATGACTACCATATGAAAATAAATTTAAAAATTAATAAAGTAAATTTGGACCAGATTCCACAGGCTTCACCAAAATGTAGCAATAATTAAATAACATTATTTAATATTATATAAATAATTTAGTATTTAATAGTATTTAAATAATAAATTAAATCTTGTGATACTTGCATATGAAAATAATGAAAAAATAAGAATAATTTAAATTTTGATTTGAATAAAACATTGCTAAATTTTATGTATATCTCTGTCTGTCTGTCTATCTATCCATCTATCTATCTATCTATCTATCTATCTATCTGTCTGTCTGTCTATCTCTCTGTCTGTCTATCTCCCTATCTATCTGTCTGTCTACCCATCTATCTATGTGTCTGTTTGTCTAACTATCTGTCTGTCTGTCTGTCTATCTGCCTGTCTATCTATCTATCTATCTATCTATCTATCTATCTATCTATCTATCTATCTATGTGTCTGTCTGTCTGTCTGTCTAACTATCTATCTGCCTGTCTATCTATCTATCTATCTATCTATCTATCTGTCTATCTATCTACCCATCTATCTATGTGTCTGTCTCTATCTATCTATCTATCTATCTATCTATCTATCTATGTATCTGTCTGTCTGTCTGTCTGTCTCTCTGTCTGTCTATCTGCCTATCTATCTGTCTATCTACCCATCTATCTATGTGTCTGTCTGTCTAACTATCTGTCTGTCTGTCTGTCTGTCTATCTATCTCTCTGTCTGTCTATCTGCCTATCTATCTGTCTATCTACCCATCTATCTATGTGTCTGTCTGTCTAACTATCTGTCTGTCTGTCTATCTGCCTGTCTATCTATCTATCTATCTATCTATCTATCTATCTATCTATGTGTCTGTCTGTCTGTCTGTCTAACTATCTGCCTGTCTATCTATCTATCTATCTATCTATCTGTCTATCTATCTATCTACCCATCTATCTATGTGTCTGTCTGTCTGTCTATCTGTCTAACTATCTGTCTGTCTGTCTGTCTATCTATCTATCTATCTGTCTATCTACAGAGAGGCCGTTCCTGACCCCTCTTCTGGTCACAGGTATAAAAGGCAGGACCGCCTTCAGGGTCTCCAGACTCTCGGTCACATTGATCTGGAGAATCTGGCGTATTTCTTTCCGGATGACCACCTGTCCTCAGGCCGCCCAGCTGCCCGCCCCTCCTGGCCCACCCCTGGCGGCCTCACCTCCTCCAAAGCTCTGGAGCTGTGTCGGCTGGCTCTGGTGAACTCCACTGTGGGCGTGGCCTGCGGGCGGGCCCTGGGCCGGCGGCTGGAGGAGGCCGTGGACCTCTGCGTGCTGGACCTCCAGCTGAAGGACGACCTGGCCTGGGAGGACGCTCTGCTCCCCTTCCTGGAGAACGAGTGTGAGAGACGCTGGCTGGAGAACAGAGCCTCCGGTACTAGATCAGTCCTGAATCATACTGCTATGGCTTTCCAACCACAGTAATCATTTATATACAATAACATACAAAAAATGTAGATTAAATTTTATAAATTAGACCCCAGAAGATGTTCAGTAGGTAAAATATTTCACTACATACGAAATGATAAACAGGCAAATAATATACTGTCTGATCATAAATGCACGGATTCTTTTTGTATTTGTATTTTATTTTGGGAACAATACAAAGTTAATAAATGGTAAATAAAGTGCTGTAATCATATATTTACAATAATTCCTTTTCATAATAGCTGTCTTGATACTTAAATACAAGGCATTCTAGATGTTAACCTTATTTTTAACTTTATTCTGGATTTGAAAATTAAAGTTGTAGAATAAGTAAAAGAATTAATCATTTTCTGCCACCAAATTTGTTTCATATTAATAAAAATGCTTATTCTAAACATCTGAATGGGAATTTTTTTGCACATTCGCCTCCCAATTTTGTTAAAATGAGAAATCCAGAAGCAGTTTTGTCTGTTGAACAAATACACACTGTGGAAATGTTGCTGTCTTATCTTAAAGTGTGTAAACATGCTGAGTTGATTGAACTTGATAAGTAAACATAAACAGATATTTGCTTTGTTTGCTGACTCTCATGAAAGTTTATTGCAGCAAGTTTGCTTACGTTTCTAAGTTAGAGCACTAAAAGATTTCATACATTGCATTACAAATATGTCCCTGGACTCTCGTAGTGTCCGGTGCGGCGGTGGACGTGGCGATGGCCCTGCGGTGTCCCAACCTGTGTAATGGAAAGGGGAAATGTATGGAGTGGGGGTGCCAGTGCGATTCGGGATACAGCCACTACGACTGCAGCCTCACCATCAGTAAGTCTCCATTATAGCAAACCGACACACACAGTGAGGGACTCGATAGGGCTGGGCAATATGACGATATATATCAGTATCGTGATAAATTATGTCACATGCATGTTTCATTATAAACAGAGCAAAATTAGTCCTAACTGAATCACAGTTCACAGTTTTTGATATACACGTAGCACTACTGTCTCTTTTTCCTCTGTTCCAATTGATCAGATGTCTGAAAAAAGAAATATCGTGACATATTGTATCATGAAAATTGCTTGAAGTATCGCGATATTATAAATTTGCTGTATCGCTTCACCTCTAGGACTCAGTAACCTCATTTTAGCCAGGGTGGCATGTTAGCAACATTGATTAACCCTCTGGGGTCCACAAACTCTCCTGCACATCAAATTCTCTGTTTCTATACCTGTTTGTGTATCTTTGAGATGATCCAGCTCAGAAATCCAGTTCAAACCCTTCCTGAATCTGTAGAGTCGCCCTTTCCATTCCATCTTATCACGAGATCAAACGAGACTCACATCCGGAGTTATGAGCCTATGAAGAGGGGCTGAGATACACGTCATCTGCCTCTCACCGTGTGGAACTGGTGGATTGGTGTGTCCGTCTACATTCGCGTGAAACTGACCAATGGACACTCAGGAAATCACTAAGGACTGACCATCACGCCGGAAACCCTTCATTCTTCATTCAGTCCACATCGGAGACTCATGTGAAACGGCGTTCAGAGAGTTTACAGCTGCTGAAGCTGCTGCAGTGGTTTTGGAAAGTAGTGATGAAGATAACGGAGCATTTAGATATGAAACATATGAGGATCATGTGATATGAAGAGCCTTTAAAGGAGAGTTTAAGAAGATATGAATAGATCGAGAGAGAACGACCTCAGACCACAGAGTTAAACAGTATCAGCAGAGTAGAAATGAAATAGAAAAATTCAGGCACACTTTGCTTTTCAATACATTAAAAACAGGGCATATTATTAATATAGAAGTTTAGAGCTACCAATATTTAACCTTACAAATAGAATAACTGCTTTTTCTATAATAAATGCTCTTTCTTTCTTTGTGAATCTAACCGGGGAACAGAAAAGTTTGTCTAATTTGGAGCCTCACCCCATTACAGAAGCGCTGCGTTCATAATCAGTTTTGGATCAGCGCTTCCAAAGCCAGCCTTCAGGGAGCCCCAGCCTTTCCAAGCAAACGCTTAGATCTAATTACAGCACAACCAATTAGCTAATTAAAGAGCATGCTGACTGCAGGACTAATTGAGGCAGGTATGTCTAAGCTGGATCTGAGCCACCGCGGGAGCTTTTTTTGGGTTTCAAAGCTTCAGATTTGCTGGCGTATGAAAGCAGAACAAGGGCAGATACAGTAAATCCTTCAATAGACATATTTCACTGCCAAACAAAACCAGTGCAAAGGCTGATACAGTAATGTTCCTCAATCATTCAGAGCAAATAATGTACAGCTGAGATGTAACATACTGTGTGCTTCGCCTGTATACAATTAAAAACAGTTCAAAGACATTTAATATTTTATATCTTAATATATTTAATGTACAGTTCTTTAACACTGTTACATCACCTTTACTATTAACCCTGAAAAATCCCAATCTTATTACATACTAAGGCTTATTATTCTGTAACTGCAGGGACTTCAATGCAAACTGGCTGAGCTGTTCTTAGGTTATAAAAGTGTGTAGTAAAGCTTTGGGCCTGCCAGTGGGCCCTGGCCATTTAAGGGGTTAACAGCATTCAGCAATCTTTTGGGGGCTGAACACAACAATTGAGCCCTTGAAACAAAAACAGTATATGTGACATTTTTCCTAAAAATTTTATAAGCATTGTAGAGCATTGTTTGATGTCCTTTCTTAAAAATAAAGAGGTCACTACAACTAAAATCTAAAATAAAGAATAGTTTGGTTTTTTATATATAAACGGTTGTACAAAATAAAAAAGAATTTAAAAAAAAAAGATCATCCTAAAAAGGTGGAATGATTAAGCTCTTAACATTCCAGGTTTATCTCATACAAAGGCTTATTATTCAATAACTACAGGGACTTCACTGCAAACTAATGAAGCTATTATTAGGTTATAGAAGTGTGTAATAATGGCTCGTTAATGGTTTTTTGTTGGACGGGCTTAATTGTTGCAGTTGTGAAAGTGGGTTTTTTTTTGTTCTTGCATAATCTGGACTCTCACTACGACGTCATGCTGTTGTAACACGTGCAGAGTGTGGCTTGGCATTGTGTTGCTGAAACCAGAAAGAACATCCCTGAAAAAGACGTGGTCTAGAAGGCAACATGCATATTGTTGCTGTCCAATGAAAAGTTTTTCCTCTCCAAAATATGAACTTCACCTTTCAATGTAAGTAAATGTAAAGAGATTTTGTTCCAAGTGATTTTAGAGCAATTATATTGGTCCATTCATCATTAAATTTCTACACAACGTAAAGGACAGCTGGTTCTTTTCATCGGACAGCAATGATATGTACCCCTCGGTTTGTGCGAAGAACTCACTAACACACCTTTACAACATGACTGAACTTTACATTGGTAACAATCTGCATGGTCCTTTTCTTTTTTGAGAACCATTATTTCCATTAGCAGTCTGAAAGGTTGACTCATCAGACCACAACATTTCCACTGTGCAACATTCCATCTCAGATGAGCTTGAGCCCAGAGAAGTCGGCGTCGTTTCCGGATGTTGTTTAATATCACAGCAGTAAGGAGAGACCAGCGTGGCATGGTGATTTCATTATGTTATGTTTTATTTAGTAAACTAACTGTTGAGTATATTTAATGTTTTCTTCACTCAATTGAATAAACGAGGTCCAAGCCTGGGGTTTACAGGAAAGTGACTCCAAACTTTTGAACATTATTGTAAGTTATGTCTCTTTTTCACTCATGACGCGTTAAAACATTAGAACTCGCAGTTCTAACTGACCCGTTTTGCTCTCATTCTGCGAAATGCGACGACTCAGATGAACATAAGCGATGAATTATGAAAGCTCCCTAAACGCAGGTGTTTTGTTCTAAATTTAATCTGCTGTCTTTTGCGTGTCTTACTGTGGGACAGTATGTTTTTTTTTTTTTTTTTTTAAGCTTGGAAGCCAAAACGTGTTTAATTAAACGGGTAGGGGGACGCTTTCCACCGCAGCTGCTTTTCACAGATGGTGGTGAAGTTGCTGGAGCATCTCAGTGGCTTTGGATCAAAATCCTTTTCTGGCCCTGTTCTTTTAATCAAGCCCAATATCTCTGCTATCATACCTCATATGCCTAAAATATGGCTCTTAATTACATTTTCCATTGGATGGCGTTATCTCAAGTCCCTAAACTCATTTCATGTAACTCCGTCTCGGCGCAAGTATCGCCAGAGACGGGACAGATGGTGACTTGTGTTTGTGCTGAAGCTCCTTTGTGGTGAAGCTGTGGAAGTCCTTGACTGGGGGCCGGACTGCTAAACCGCTGAAAGGCTTTTAGCTCTACCAGCTAGGCCTTTTATTACTGAGAGATCCCCATGCTAAGCTAAGCTAAGCTAACGGTGTCCAAACCCAAGACTCTCACTGATTCTCGCTTGGAAAACAGCCCCCCGGCAGACCCAGGCGTACATCCAGGGAAACAGTTGTTGGGTATAATCTCTTCCAGGACATGGGAGAAGAATTTGTATGGAGTGAGAGAACAAGGGCTGATTTTTGGTGGATCTGGCACCAAAAATAATTCATTACTGAACCCCTTAAAATTCCAGGCTTATTAATAATAATAGTAGTGATACATTACACTTAGTACTTTTCACAAACCCAAGGTTGCTTTACAATGTAGGGACAAAAAAGCAGGCATAACATTCTGACCACCTCCTTGTTTCTACGCTCATTGTCCATTTTATCAGCTCCACTGACCATATAGTTTCACTCTGTAGTTCTACAGTTACAGACTGTAGTCCATCTGTTTCTCTGATACTTTGTTAGCCCCCTTTTACCCTGTTCTTCAGTGGTCAGAACCCCCATGGACCCTCACAGAGCAGGTACTATTTGGGTGGTGGATCATTCTCAGCACTGCAGTAACACTGATGTGGTGGTGGTGTGTTAGTGTGTGTTGTGCTGGTCTGAGTGGATCAGACACAGCAGTGCTGCTGTAGTTTTTTTAACACTGTGTCCACTCACTGTCCACTCTATTAGACACTCCTACCTTGTCGGTCCACCTTGTAGATGTAAAGTCAGAGATGATAGGTGTAAGTCAATGGAACCAGACATTTTTCCAAGTCATTTTGAGTCGTTTCTTTTAGTCCATTCATCATAAAATTTACACACAATGTAAAGAACAACAGGCGTTTTCAAATTGTGTCAAAAACTGAAAAACAACAAAAATGGAGATACAGAGTTTTGTCCCGACCACAGTGATAGCTAACATTAGCAATAGCTTTAAGCTAGTTTTGTTGACTTCATGCCCTGAGTGTTTCTCTCAGAGTGCAGGATGTGAAACACTGCTTGTTTGTTTTCTCTCGATAAATTTACTATTGAACACAAATTACTGAAGTTCTATGTCCTGTGTTAAGTTCACTTAAAGCCCAATGCTCTATAAAGTGTTATATCGCCGCTGTCGGGAGAAAACCTTGTATCTCCATTTTTGACGTTTTTCAGTTTTTGACATTGTTTGAAAATGTTGTTCTTTACATCGTGTGTAAATTTCATGATGACTGGACTAAAAGAAACGGCCCAAAATGACCTGGAAAAAAGTCTGGTTCCCTTGACTTACATTAAAAGTAAAGTAGGTTTTTTCCTTCTCCTGTAAAGTTACCATTTGGGAGATACAAGGTTTTCTACCGACAACAGTGACTATATATATATATATCTTATGTATGCCATACAATGCCTTATAAATGCTTTATGTATATCATTGTGGCTGTTTTGAAGGCTGAATTTTGTACCTTTTGTCCATTTTTGGTGCAGGCATGCAGTTAGCACCATGCTAATTGGTGGTGCATAGACTTTGCCTGTTAGCTACATTAGCCTCGTAGCTCCAGGGCTAAAACCAAAGGAACCAACCTCAGACGCCAAACGCGTCCTGGCCGATCGACCACATTTAGAGGACGAATAAGAGGAGTAAATGTGCCCGAACTATCGCTTTAAGAGTGGCGATGGGAGTCGTTTATAACGGAGCTGCGCACTTCTGCCCCCTCAGTGGGATCGCTCTGATTTACGGCGTCTGCTCCGGGACCAGGGTGGCAGGATAAATCTGTTTAATTGGCCGACTGATCACACGGCGCAGAAAGATCCATCAGGCCTGTTCCTCTGAAGCCCGTCGCTGTGTTTACAGCCAGCCAGGCCTCCAGCTTTACAGCCTGCTCTGTTTATTTCAGCTCCACTCGAGCCTGTTCCTGCACTCAGTCCCATCACATGGACTTCTGCAGTTGCAGTGTAGAAAGTGACCTTCATGCCTGACTGACCACTGTAGGATGGAAAACTGTACATCTTGGACAACTTCATGATTTGTTTCTCATCAGCTCTGGCTTGTCCACTGTATCAGCTCCACTGACCATATAGTTTCACTCTGTAGCTCTACAGTTACAGACTGTAGTCCATCTGTTTCTCTGTTACCCTGTTCTTCAGTAGTCAGTAGTCAGGACCCCCACAGGATCCCCACAGAGCAGGGGGGTCATTCTCAGCACTGCAGTAACGCTGACATGGTGGTGATGTGTTAGTGTGTGTTGCGCTGGTACGAGTGGATCAGACACAGCAGTGCTGCTGGAGTTTTTAAACACTGTGTCCACTCACTGTCCACTCTATTAGACACTCCTACCTTGTCGGTCCACCATGTAGATGTAAAGTCAGAGACGATAGCTCATCTGCTGCTGCGCAGTTTGTGTTGGTCATCCTCTAGTCCTTCATCAGTGGTCACAGGACGCTGCCCACAGGACGCTGTTGGCTGGATATTTTTGGTTTGTGGACTATTCTCAGTCCAGCAGCGACACTGAGGTGTTTAAAAACTCCAGCAGCACTGCTGTGTCTGATCCACTCAGACCAGCACAACACACACTAACACACCACCACCACATCAGTGTTACCGCAGTGCTGAGAATGACCCACCACCCAAATAGTACCTGCTCTGTGAGGGTCCATGGGGGTCCTGACCACTGAAGAACAGGGTGCAGAGAAACGGATGGACTACAGTCTATAACTGTAGAACTACAGAGTGAAACTATGTGGTCAGTGGAGCTGATAGAGTGGACGGTGTATATTACCCGGGGGTGTATAAGGCTGTCTGTATTTTTTAATTAGTGGGCTTGGTGCAGAGGCTGCAGGAGGAGCAAGTAAACCTCTCCCTTTTTAAACACAGCGTTAGATTTTATGAGCGCACTAAAAAGCTTGTGGAGTTAGCCTGGGACAAAACGGAAGCTGGTTATGCATGTAAGTGCCTGAATGTTGCTCCTCCAGAGAGAGAAAGAGATGGAGAACTGGAGATAGCACTCATTTACTTCAATATCACTCATCCCTTCCCTTCCCCTGGAGAACCAGCCGGGCCCTTTAGCTTTAACCCAGCTTTCAGCCTAGCTTAGCATTCCGTCTAAGTGTCTCTATTTTGAGTCTGCGTCTGTGAATTCATTTGCGTCCTCAGAGATGCGAGGCAGGCGGCGGAGGGCTGTGCTTTGGAAATGAAGGGGAGAAAAAAATATTAAAGCTGATTTACCGGGAGCTAAGCCTGGCTCGGGTATTGATCACGGCTAACGCTAGCACAGCTCGCTAATTCCACCTGTTAGGGAGACTGAATTTAATGTACTTTTGCATGAAGTGGTGGCGATAGGAACCAGGGGTCGCCATGACTACAACACAAATATAGACATTTTATTTACTATCCAGAACCACCAGTGAACCTACACGAGTCTTCTGAGTCTATATGAATGTTGATGATGGAAAATAGTGGAAAATCTGAAATAATAAGTTTTCTTTGGGGACTATTTTGCCTCACAGCACCCTGCATGTATCCCTCCACCATGAATGGAGTTTAAGTTCTCTAAACTATCATAAAACAGTGTCTCAGTCATCAGGCAGTGAATTCATAACCATTTCATGTAGGAACTTTCTGTGGGGGAGCTTTTAGAGGTGGACGTCTGGTTCCTATCACCACCACTGTGAACAGTTCTGACTCTAGAACGGAGCGTTTCACACCAAACCACTGAAAAGTGGATAAAAACACATTAGCATTGCTAAAGCAGAAGTGAAGACAGAATGTATGACTGTACTTTAGTCCATGTTTATAGATAACAGTGAGGCATACAGTGTCAGAAACCACAGAATCAAGTCTGTTTAACACATTGATATGGTTTGAGGCATGATTAGCATGCTAGCATCATCGGTATGACATCGCTGTCCAAGGAAAAACATACATCTCCATTTTTTTCTATTTTTATTTATCATCGTTTGAGCCCAGCAGCTGTCCTTTACACTGTGTGAAAATTGCCTAATGAATGGACCAATAGAAATGCTCTGAATAAAATCTCTTTTCACTGACTTGCATGGAAGGTTAAGAATGTTTTTGACCTCTGATGTAAACTTAACATTTTGGAGGTTCTTGGTTTTTCTTTGGACAGCAACAATAAGCTTCCATTACTTGCTTTATTAGCCTCGTAGCTCCAGTGCTAGTAACCAGCCCAGAGTTCAACCAGAGTTCTATGTAAATATCTGATTTATTAAAGGATTTGTACTACTGTTTTTTTTTTTTTTAATTGGTAGTACTTTTACCTCTACTCAAATAAATTAGTGAGTAAAATTATTACTTGTTTAGTTCATCTAGTCCAGGGGTCGGCAACACGCAGCTCCGGAGCCGCGTGCGATTAGATATGTAGGTAAAACTAAAATAATCCTCCTTTACAGTAAAATAAAGCTCTGCTGATCGTTCAACACAGTTTAACAATAAATGGTCTTAAACTCTGGAGTTAATGTAGAACTGCTGATTCACCCTTTAACCCTGAAGATCAGCGCAGACTGCTGGTCACCATAGCAACACAGACAACAGTCTCGCCCAGCTAGTATCTAACGAAACAGCAAAGAGAGAGATTTAAGACGAACATCGATGATTTGGAGATGAATGGACTTATTAGTGTTTATAATCACTCCAGCTGGTTTCCTGATACGTTTAATCTGCAGCGAGAAACTTCTCCAGCTTCTTGTTCGAATTTTCCTGTTTCACCTTAAATGGTGCAGCAGTTACATTCTGCATACTTCATTTAAGGTGGCACAGAAAAATTCAACAAGAAGCTGGCGAATGAGAAGCGACTTCGGCCTCGTAAAAAGTCCAATGTTGAGAGACGTTTTACAAGAAACTGTTCTACTTTTGAGGAAAAGTTTCCTGCTGGAGATGTGAGAAAAGCGGCTGTAGCTGAGCTGAAGATTAAAGCAGAGCAAAGCAAGTCTGAGTTTTTGTTTATATTTTTTAGCCTATTTTAGTTCATCAGCACATACTGAGACATATTTACAGCTAAGATGGTAAAATGGACATAAAATGCTGTGGCTCCCAAAGTGGTTTGATTTTTGTTGAAAGGAGAAAATGGCTCTTCCTAACATTTGGGTTGCAGCCCCTGGGCTAGTCATTAACATTTAGCTCCTCATTCTGTTTTTTGGGTTTAATTTCATTGTGTTGTGTTGGTTCAGTTCCTGTTCTGCTTTGCTGTTGATCACTCCTCTCGCTTTACAGCTTTAGGGTTTTATTTTACACCAAAAGAATCCCGAAATAGAAGAACAGAGCCATTCAAACCCTCTGCTGATAGAAGGATGGACATACTAAGAACTTCCACTAAAGTACACCAGGACTTTTTAGGCCTTTAGACATTAGTCAAGTCATTATTTCATTACAGTAACACTTTTACTGGAGTGTGGATGTCGGCTGCCTCAGCTTCACGTGGCGCTGACTTGTTTTTCACTGCTGATGTACTTGAGTGCCTTTATTGGGCTGTTGAATGTCTGCAGTTTTCACACATTGGCATTCTTTGAATTCCTAACTTTCAGTCTGGGAACATTCGCCGCGAAGGACAGTTTGACATTCCACTCAAAGCGCCATTATCTGTGCATAACTTCCCTGACCTGTGTTAGAAAGTGACCTGTACTGTCTGCTAAATTACATTTTTTCTCTTTGCTGACTGTGAAACAATCAGCGTTCCAGTTCATCCCAAAGGTGTTCAGTGGGGTTGAGGTCAGGGCTCAGTGCAGATCACTGGAGTTCCTCCACACCAAACTGGTCACTCCATGTCTGTATGGAGCTGCTTTGTTTTTGTGTTTTAAAAATAATAACAACAACAATAACCATACATGACATGTATATCACTGTTGTCGGAAGAAAACCTCATATCTCCAAAATGGTAACTTTACAGGAGAAGGAAAAAACCTGCTTTACTTTTAATGTAAGTCAATGGAACCAGAAGTCCTTTTAGGTCATTTGTTTTGGTCCATTCATCATGAAATTTACACCCAATGTAAAGGACAACTGGTATTTTCAAATTATGTCAAAATCTGAAAAACGTCAAAAATGGAGATACGGGGTTTTCTTCCGACAGCAGCGATATACTGATTTTCAAAGACCCAAAGATGCTCACAGATTACAACATGAAATGTCAACATCAAATAAACCAAACAGATGAGAAAACATGACAGAAATGCATAAATCAGAACACAGACGGAGAAATGACACGTTATAATAGATTCACGACAGAGGAAGGTTGTATGTATTGAGGGGTCGATCCACGTTTTTTTCAGTTCTGATCCGATTCGGATACACAACTCTAATATCCGATACCAGTACAGACTGGACTCACATCTGAGGTCCAAATATCAGCTGTGAAGCTCATGGTTTTAACATCTAACTGCACCACTAACTGTGATGACACCCGGTTGTGCAGTTCAGGTATCGCCGTCTCTGAAATGTATGTTCTGGATGGCAGGTTATTCCTGGGCTCTAAGTGCTTCAACAGGCTGTGGTTGGTCATCAAGTATAATGAAGCTGGGCAGCTTCTCTGTGATCAGCGAGAGTCGCTGCCTGGTTGTCTTCCTGTCTGTTGACATGAACTACTGGTACTCTTTGACATGAAACCTCTGCAGGTGCTTAAATTGGTTGTATTGTATGATGCAACCGCACTTCCACCCCTCAGCACACTGTCCTGCTTTCTCGGCATTTCCAGACTAAAATATATTAAAAAATGACACTTCATGTCGAGAGCAGTTTATGCTCTTCCGTTTCTTGTGAAAAGGTTCTATTGTAAAATTAGTTGGTCTTGCTGTGCCCCTAGTAAAGTTCCCACCGTGAATCAAAACAGCTGTCTAGATTTTGTCATATTTGCTCAAGGTGGCCCCCTAGTGGCTCGAGACCCTAAGCATGAACCTGTAAAAACCCACTGGAAGATTCGGCACGTCAACTATTTCCGTTACACGAGTAAAACTTTGTATTCTTCGCCGTATGGAAGAGTCGATAATGTGCGAAACCACACACACACACACACACACACACACACACACACACACACACACACACACACACACTAATGGAACTGTATTTGGAGCTGCTGTGTGTGTGGGCGGATGGGCGGTCCGGGGAGGGGGGATTTCTGGAGTCGGGTTGTGCCACGAGAAACAAATGACATTTAGGATGAAGCGTGAAGAAGCACCGAGATTCAGATTCGACCTTATCAAAGTGTCTCACATCACACCAACGAGAAACACATTTACATCTGGGGAGTGTGTGACCGTACATGTGTGTGTGTGTGTGTGTGTGTGTGTGTGTGTGTGTGTGTGTGTGTGTGTGTTTGCTCTCTTTGTTAAACAAAAATAAGAGATGTTTAACAAAAAAAGCAAAACCATGGTAGCTCCGCCCCCAGTGCTGGAATACTTATAATATTTAAGACTGTGAAAATCTGCTGTTTACTGTCGACCATTAAGAACTGACATTCGTATCATAGAATTCCATGTGTTTTTAAAAATGTCTGCATAATTAAACTTTTAAACAAAGTCATTCAGAGTGGTTTAAAAGCTCCTCACAGAAAGTTCCTACAGTAAATGGTTATGAATTCACTGCCTGATGACTGAGACACTGTTTTATGATAGTTTTGAGAATAAACTCCATTCATGGTGGAGGGATACATGCAGGGCGCTGTGAGGCAAAATAATCCCCAAAGAAAACTTATTATTTCAGATTTTCCACTATTTTCCATCATCAACATTCCATATAAACTCAGAAGACTCGTGTAGGTTCACTGGTGGTTCTGGATAGTAAATAAAATGTCTATATTAGTGTTGTAGTCATGGCGACCCCTGGTTCCTATCACCACCACTGTAAAGACATCTGAACCATTTCACACCAAACTTCTCTGAATCTCTCTGATTACATCTCACACACTGAGTTATGGGGGAATTTTAAAAATTGGTGGAATTCCCTGTTTAAAACCGGTATTTGCCTCAGTGTTCATTAATCATTTCCTAGACTTTATATAGTTCAAAAGCTTGATAATAAATATGCAGTAACCCCCCTAAACAGTTACATAATTCATTATATAGTAATTACATAATTCATTACATTTACATTAAATTTCTAATCTGAATGGATGATTTTGTCTCTGAACCACTTCAGAATCAAAAAATGGTAAAAGCAGCAAAAAACGTGAAGGTTGTTTTTTGTGTTTGTGAAAAACGAGGCTGCACACACAACAATAACTTCATCATATCACTGCTGTCGGAACAAAACTTTGTATCTCCAAAAAACTCTTTATTTTTAATGTACTGTAACGTTTTTCCAAGTTATTTTATGTCGTTTCTTTTGATCCATTCTTTATGAAATTTACACACAATATAAAGATTGTTTTACCCAGCTTTTCTCCCCAATTTAGTCTTTGCCAATTCCACCCGCTAGTTAGGACTCCCCCAATCACACGATGCTATCAACGCTAGGAGGGTGAAGGCTAACACAGGCTTCCTCTGAGTCCTGTGAAACCAGCCACCGCATCTTTTCGAACTGCCACTCACGCAACGTCACTGGACAGCCGAACGCGCTCGGAGGAAAGCGCCAACCGCCAGATCTGTTACGTCAGCTAACAGACGCCTGTGCTGACTAGCATCGCACTGAGTGATGGGGGGAGAAAGGCAGCCATCCCACCCACCCAGAGAGAGTGAGGCCAATTGTGCTCTCTTGGACTCCCGGCTACGGACGGCTGTAGCATCACCAGGGATCGAACTCGCGATCTCCTGATGAGGGCCAACGCTTAGACGGTTGCGCCACTCGGGAGCCATAAAGATTGTGTTTTTTCAAATTATGTCAAAAACTGAAAAAAATAAAAAATAATAAATAAAATATATATAAAATATAAAAAATAATAATATATTTCCTCTTCTACTTACAGACACTAACGTGATCTGGACTGAAAGTTTAGAATCTGCACTTTCAACACAGTTTCTCCACCTGTTTCAGGGAGCTATGACTCAGAAATGGTTAATAGACAAACTTCAGCGTGATTGTTCTGAGATTTGTTCTGCGAAATGTGAATCATAAGCTGTAATATAATCAGTAATAAATGTGATAGAGCTGATTAAACCCTGCAGTGCTGAATGTAATGTGTGTGTGTGTGTGTGTGTGTGTTTGCAGGCCAGCCGGTGGAGCTGACCGACCTGGAGAACGGCGGAGTGTGTGATGTCCGCGCGCTGGACTGCGACAGCGTGAGAGTGTTTGGACTCGGCTTCATCGACTCGCCGAAGCTCACCTGCTTTGTCACCAAACTCACGGTCAGAACGCCTTCTAACACTCTCTACTCACTAATAAAGATGGTTCTTCAAGGGTTCTTTAGTCAAAGGCAGCGGTTTGCAAGCTTAAATCGTTCTTTTCATGGTGGAATGTTCTTCAGATTGATGGAGAATGTGTTGTGTATGGTTCTAAATCGTACTAAAAAGGGTTCTTCTGTTGTTAAAGGCTTGACGTCATACCCATAACAGTATTTGCTGCTATATAGAACATATACAACACATTCTCCATCAATCTGAGGAATCATTTCACCATGAAAAGAACAATTTAAACATGAAATGGTTCTATTTAGATCTCATGGTTCCAAGTTGAACCATTGCCTTTACTAAAGAACCCTTGAAGATTCATGTCCATGAAGCGCATATTCATAAGCTATTAGTAATGCGCTTATAATACTGTAACTTGCTAACAACGCTTTGTAAGTATATTTATTAACTCTAATAATGATTCATAAACATGAACATTCATTCATTATAATGTTTTATAAGTGGATAAAGACCTGTGCACCATCATAAAGCAGCTGTACTATTACACAAGCACAGACACGTTACTGCAATTTAAGAAGTTTAATTTCTTACTTTTCTCTATTGTTAATTTTTAAAAATTTTAAAATTGTCTGACTATTGTTTTGTACATTTGTTTGTTCTGCTGTGTCCAAATATGCTTGGAATACATAAGTGGTGCATAATTAATCTTCCAGGGCAGGAAGCTCATCCTGAAATTATAACAGCTATGCAGTATATTAGGCTGCACACTGACAGACACGAACAGTACAACATTTAACACCTCAAATATCAATTACTCTATTTTAAATGTTCAAAATGTTTTTACGATTGTTAATAAACGTTGTAGGTGCTCTATAATTATGTACAGATCATCTGCGTAAAAGGTATTATAATGGAGAGTGACACTTGTATCGTTTATTAATCATCAAAGAATTAATTATAGTACAATATTACAGCCTTTGCATTATTAGAGTATGCTTAGAAACAGCGTTACAAAATGAAAATAGTTAAAATCATATTTATAACTATTTATGAACGAAGAAAATCGGTCATGACTGCATTTTACATCTTCCAGGACATGTTTATGTCATAGTTATGTCAGAGATATGTCAGGACAGTAATAATAATAATAATAATAATAATAAGTGGCAGGGCTCAAGTAAAAAGTAATTGATTAAACTGATTAAACTGTATTGATTTTTATGTTAGAAATAAATCTTGTTTTACTTTTAATGCTAAGAAAAATTTATGGAAGCTAATTTTCTGCCTGTGATTGATTACGGTGGTATATTGTATATGCATTGATTCAGGGTACCATGCATCAGTGTCTTTACCAAAAATGCAAATTCTCTTACTCACCATTGCATTTCTTATGAATTGGTGGGCTGGACATCATTGACCACTCGCAAAAACAGCACTGGTATATTTGTATTTATAAAGCAACACTGGGTAAAGTTCCAGCTTACCTCTACAGAAAGATCTCAAACTAGATAGACTACATCCACTGAAAAATTGTAAGAGCATCCTAAAGAATGTGGTGAATGAGATGTGGTTGTTTTCCTTCAGAGGCCTTTGAGCTCTTCTGTGCACCATGTTTTATATGTTGTAGATATTATATTTTAATATGTTGTGAGTCTGTACGGCCAGGTCTCTCTCGTAAAAAGGATTCTTTGATCTCAGTTGGCCTTCCTGGTAAAATAAAGGAAAATGAATTGGCCCCGAGACTGAGCCTTGAGGTACGCCACAGTACAAAGGACAAGCACGAAGTGCAACATGGTGCTCTCGACCACTTCGATAAGATTGATAAGAAAGGTTAAGATGGAGCTACAGTGAGTCACCCAGCTTTGGAGCCAAGTAATGTTTTGTGGTCAACAACTTTAAGACTTTAAGAGTTCAATTAATGCGGTTTCTGTGCTGTGATGACCCTGAAAGCCAGACTGGAACTTTTATTAAGAGTGTTAGAATTGACATTCATACCCAATATTAACAATCTTTTGTTGAAATAAAGCACCGAACAGTTCTCTTCAGCAGTGGAGGTTAAGGGTCAGAGTGTCAAGGCTGGATTTAATTCAGTCCCTCAGGCTGTGTATATCAGCAACTTCATTTCTTAAGCACTTAATCTCCCTTATTTTCGTGACTCTTACTTTTCTCCTTACTGAAGCCGTCCTGGATAGTATTCCATTAGAGAGAGTTTATGAGTGGTGGCGTAAGTGTGTTTAATATCCACTTGCCATCTGTCTCCATTCATAATTAACACGGTGCGCTGAAGAGGAGCAGGAGGAGTGGACGATCTCAGGAGTAATAAACAGAGCAAATATCAGAAAAACGGGGAATTACGCAGAGGGACCGGACTCTAAAGACTCAATCTGCAACTTTTAAACCTCTCACTTCATACAGTGTATAATATCCACTCAAAACAAATGAGTTATTCATTTTTTCAGCATCAGGAAAAGAAGCAGAAAACATCAGAAGCCTCAACAGCTAAATCTGCTCTCAGCTGTGTGAGTCAGTGAGTCAGTGAGTCAGTGAATCGCTCTCCCTTTATTCCAGCTTCCATTCTTTTCAGGAGACTCACTTTCAGCTCCTCAAAGAATCTGCAGACACACCACCAAAGTTCAGTCTTAGAAGCTGGTTGATCATTTTCTGAAGTAATCAAACACATTCAGTGGTGTTGAGGTCTGGACTCTGGGGTGGTCAGTCCATTGTTCAGCTTCTTTGTTTGATGTGTCCGTCTCCTTTTCTCAGTGAGGTTCTTCTTGATCAGCTACACATCCTTTCAGACCCACAGCGCTGAGTCGTCTTCTCACGGTGGAAAGATGGACAGAAACCGTCTGGGCTACCATAGCAACCTTACAGCAACACCCTAGCAACCACCTTAGCAGCCACCCAGGACACTATAGCAACTGCTTAACAACATCTTAGCAACCACTGGGGATACCATAGCAACCACCTGGCAACACCCTAGCAACCACTGGGGATACCATAGCAACCACCTAGCAACCACTTGGGATACCTAGCAAACACCTAACAACACCCTAGCAACCATCTAAAATACCATAGTAACCACCTTCTAACACCCTAACAACCATCTGAAATTTGCTTAAGCTAAGTGATCACCTCTATAATATTTCATTAGAGGCGGTTTATGAGTGGTGACATAGCAACCACCAAGCAACACCACAGCAACCACTTGGGATACCACAGCAACCACCTAGCAACACCATAGCAACCACCTGGGATACAATAGCAACTACATACCAACACTACAGCAACCACTGGGGATAGCATAGCAACCACCTGGCAATGCCCTAGCAACCACTGGTATACTGTAGCAAACACGTGCCAACACCCTAGCAACCATCTGAAATTTGCTTAAGCTCAGTAATCACTTCTATAATATTCCTTTCGAGAGAGTTTGAAAGGTGGCATAGCAATCACCTAGCAACCCCCTAGCAACCACTTGGGATACCACAGCAACCACCTAACAACACCATAGCAACCACCTGGGATACAATAGCAACTATATACCAACACTACAGTAACCACATGGGATACAGTAGCAAACACCTAGCAACACCCTAGCAACCACCTAAAATAACACAGTAAGCACCAAGCAACACCCTAGAATCTACCTAAAATAGCATAGTAACCACGTAGCAACACTCTAGTGACCCCCTGGGCTACAATAGCAACTACATACCAACACTATAGCAAACACGTGGGATACCATGGCAAACACCTAGCAACACTCTAGCAACCACCTAAAATACCACAGTACCCAACTAGCAACACCCTAGCAACCATCTGAAATGTGCTTAAGCAAAGTAATCACCTCTATAATATTTCATTACAGGCAGCTTATGAGTGGTGGCAAAGCAACCAATGAGCAATACCCTAGCAACCACGTGGGATACCACAGCAACCACCTAGCAACACCATAACAACCACTTGGGATGCTACAGCTTAATTAATCTGAGTAATCACTGTGTATTCTCCTCAGGAACTTCGCTTCTCTAGTCTTATATTTGATATCTACAGAAGAATCTCCTGAAATCTGAATAACTTGTACTTTCAGCGTCTGAACCTTCAGTTTTCTGCCGAATTCTGAATGTTGGAGGTTCGCACTGGTTCAGAAATCCACTCTGGATGATTCTCTCTCTCTCTCTGTCTTCCGTTTTTCATTCCTCTCACTCTCTCCGCGGGCCGCTGGAGGACGAGCGTCCGGCGTTCATTATGTTCTCCGTCTTTTTTAAGAGAAAAAAAAAGAACACAAAAAAACAGAAGGCCAAAGTTTAGACGCCGCCGCATCGTCCTTCATCCAGAATGTACGAATGCGCTCATGCTTAATTTATTCCTTTATGATTTATCAAGTGCCCCCCGATCGAAGAGCAGCGCTCATCCAGGCAAAGTCTCTTCACGTTCAGGCTCCGACGAACAAATCATTAAACATAATCCTTCATCGCTGCTTATGTTAGCGCCAACATTAAAGCGCTACAAGGGCACGAGGACAGACGAGCCCGCGTAACCGCTCTCTTCTTTAACGCCACCTGTGATATAGCAGAGAATTTCACTGGTACAAGTTCAAAGATAATGATAAGTGCTTGAAGAGAGTGTAGAATAGAACTCGCCTTTATTTTTACATTAAAGGGCCCATCATGGGAAAAAAGCACCTTTTCAGAGAATAAATGAGTATTTAATCAAAATTTATAATAAATATACAGCTCAGCACATCCTGTCGTTTGACATCCTCTACAGAGAACACACTTCTGCACATTCTGATGCACAATTACTGTTTATTTACTGAAGTAAGACATTGGGGAAAAATACTATATCACTGTTGTCGGAAGAAAACCTGGAACTTTACAGGAGAAGGAGAAAACCTACTTTACTTTTAATGTGAGTCAATGGAACCAGAATTTTTTCCAAGTCATTTTGGGCCGTTTCTTTAGTCCATTCATCATGAAATTCACATACAATGTAAAGAGCAACAGGCATTTTCAAATTACGTCAAAAACTGAAAAACGAGGTTTTCTTCCGACAGCAGCGATTTATATACAGGCATAACGTTCTGACCACCTCCTTGTTTCTACGCTCATTGTCCATTTTATCAGCTCCACTTACTATATAGGTGCACTTTGTAGTTCTACAGTTACAGACTGTAGTCCATCTGTTTCTCTGATACTTTGTTAGCCCCCTTTTACCCTGTTCTTCAGTGGTCAGGACCCCCATGGACCCTCACAGAGCAGGTACTATTTGGGTGGTGGGTCATTCTCAGCACTGCAGTAACACTGACGTGGTGGTGGAGTGTTAGTGTGTGTTGTGCTGGTCTGAGTGGATCAGACACAGCAGTGCTGCTGGAGTTTTTAAACACCTCAGTGTCACTGCTGGACTGAGAATAGTCCACCAACCAAAAATATCCAGCCAACAGCGTCCTGTGGGCAGCGTCCTGTGGGCAGCGTCCTGTGGGCAGCGTCCTGTGACCACCGATGAAGGACTAGAGGATGACCAACACAAACTGTGCAGCAGCAGATGAGCTATCGTCTCTGACTTTACATCTACAAGGTGGACCGTCTAAGTAGGAGTGTCTAATAGAGTGGACAGTGAGTGGACACAGTGTTTAAAAACTCCAGCAGCACTGCTGTGTCTGATCCACTCAGACCAGCGCAACACACACTAACACACCACCACCACTTCAGTGTTACTGCAGTGCTAAGAATGACCTCCCTGCTCTGTGGGGGTCCTGACCACTGAAGAACAGGGTAACAGAGAAACAGATGGACTACAGTCTGTAACTGTAGAACTACAGAGTGAAACTATATGGTCAGTGGAGCTGATACAGTGGACAGTGAGTGTGACTGTAACTGTATAATGAGTTCTATTCATGTATTCTGTAAACTGATTGCTGTTTTATGGTTTTACAGCGTGTGAATGAGGAGTGGATTAGCGGAGAGGAGCAGCGAACCAAAGCCACCTTCCTGAGCTCCAAGGCTGTCGACTGCGCCATCCCACGACTCAGCAACATGGCCGTCGAATCCCTGGACTTCCTGGCTGACGAACAGCCATACGCAAGATGGGAGATAACGGTATGTTGGTCTTAGGCTTTCACTGCACAGTGGTTTTAGCATCAGCCACCTCTTCAAACGTTAAAACATAAATAAAGTCAGAATTGATCACAGTGGTGGTGATAGGAACCAGACGTCCACCTCTAAAAGCTCCCTCACAGAAAGTTCCTACATGAAATGGTTATGAATTCACTGCCTGATAACTGAGACACTGTTTTATGTTCTATATTTATGATCTGTTCATCTCTCCTTAAACTCTCCTTTAAAGGCTCTTCATATATCATGATCCTCATCTGTTTCATATCTAAATGCTCCGTTATCTTCATCACTACTTTCCAAAACCGCTGCAGCAGCTTCAGCAGCTGTAAACTCTCTGCACGCCGTTTCACATGAGTCTCCGATGTGGACTGAATGAAGAATGAAGGGTTTCCGGCGTGATGGTCAGTTCTTAGTGATTTCCTGAGTGTCCATTGGTCAGTTTCACGCGAATGTAGACGGACACACGAATCCACCAGTTCCACACGGTGAGAGGCAGATGCCGTGTATCTCAGCCCCTCTTCATAGGCTCATAACTCCGGATGTGAGGGTCGTATGATCTCGTGATAAGATGGAATGGAAAGGGCGACTCTACAGATTCAGGAAGTGTCTGAACTGGATTTCTGAGCTGGATCATCACAAAGATACACAAACAGATACAGAAACACAGAATTTCATGTGCAAGCGAGTTTGTGGACCCCAGAGGGTTAAGCTCCATTTATATATTCAGAGTGCTGTGAAGCAAAAGCTTATTATTTTAGATTTTCCTCTATTTTTCCATCATCAACATTCCATATAAACTCAGAAGACTCGTGTAGGTTCACTGGTTGCAGTAGGATGACCGAGCGGGATTTTCAAGGCCTCCAAGGCCGAGCTGAGGGATGTGCCATGTTGCAGTATAACCGAGACAAGTGGGGTTAAACGCATCGCTCAAGGGCAAAACGGCTGTGGTCAGAGGAAGGGCAGAGATATTCTAACCTGCTGCCCACTGCTTATAATTCAACATCCCTGTGGTCCTGGGTGGGATCTGGTCCTAGGAGCCATTATTAAACACTACAGGCTGAAGGGATGGAGGCAGTTAAGCCCGTTTAATAACAACGCAACATGATGTTTATTGTGTGGGCTGTGAAAGTTCACATGACAAATTATGACCGTTATGGTTTTTAATGCCATCAATGCGTTTTCCTGGTTTGTCCCTACCGGCTCTCCATAGTGTTGCAGCCTGCATGTGCTGTATGTTACGCCTTTCTAGCCCTCGCACTCAAATACAGCTTTTACATGGCTTTTAAAGTGAGATACTGCGTAAAATCTGAACGTTATTAAGAAGCAAAATGTTATTACTTTAACCTTTTTATTAAATTATGGCAGACTGAGGTGGTAAACAAGCCTCCAAGGCCAAAACGCTAATGTCATTAATAGTGTATGGAGCTTATCGGTGTGAACAGCCAGGTTTTTATGCCTCACGCATTTATTCAGTGCTAGCCATGTTAGCATTTTTGGCCTTAGCATCGTTAGCATTATTTAATCACAGCAAATTCAGTGATTGTGATTTTTAAAGCCAAAGAAGCCAACCTAGCTAGTGATGGATGGAAGCTACCGAGGCGCACAAGCCTTTTACCTTTCGTTCACTGCTAGCTGGGTTAGCGTTTTTAGCCATCTTGTCTTAAAATCACAAATATTACATACATTAGCTCGATTGTAGATCATTTTACATGCCAAGGTATCATTTTTTTGTGTGTACAGTTCTTTTATTGTAGCTCTACCACAATAAAAGTCATGTTGAGCTAGAAACGCTAACGTGGCTAGCAATGAATAAAAGCTAGGCTAGCTGTTCAAACTCTTTTTTGCACCTTGGTAATTTTCATCCATTATCTGCCGATAAATTTTATATTTTTTAAAGCCAAAAATGCCAAATTAAGCATTGCAGCAAATAATGATGGAGGTTACCGAAGCACAAAAACTGCTAGCTGTTAGCTGCTAGCGTCATTCACTGCTAGCTATGTTGGTGTTTCTGGCTCAACATGACTTTTGTGGTAGAGCCGTAATAAAAGAACTGCGCACTGTAAAAAAAATGGCATCTTGGCATGTAAAATGATGTGAAATCTAGTTAATATATGTAATATTTCTTATTTAGAGATTGATTTAAGTCGATTATAAGATTATTGAAACTTATTTCTAGATTTTTTTCAACTTGTGTTGTGATTTAAGGAAGTCAGATTGTCTCAATATTTTGGCAGATGATTTTGCTCGTTTTCAAAAATATTTCGTACAACAACGAGTGAGAAAATTTCAAAAACAATTTCAGTTGCCAAAACAAGATGATATTGTAGCTCCAATTAGAAATATTGTCCATTATCTCTTAAATCAATAAAATATGAAAATTAAAAGTGAATAAAAGTCCTTTTCATGCTTATTTTTACAGATTTCCAAAGCTCTTGTCCCGCAGTGTTAGTATGAGTGTCCCGTATCAGAGCTGTCAGAGTTTAAATGGCAGTTCGGAGTGAAAAGCGCTCGCTAAGCCTTTCTTTAGCGCTCGCTACATTGTGAGTGCGATTACAGGGGAAAATGTGGGTTTTGATGGAGAAATAAATGGAGGGCCATAAAGCTGAAAGCCGTCCTGATTTAAGGGGGACATCAGCAGAGGACAGATCCTCACGTCCCGCAGCGCCTCAGGCGTTCCGTTTCAGCATCAAATTAGCCTGTTAGCTCTAGCAGTTAGCGCCGGTCTCCTTCACAGCGGCGGCTTTAATGGCGTTTGGCTGCGCACACTGTTTGAGGGAAATCTCAACGATCTGTGTGGACGGGGGGTGTTTTAAAATATGACATCATCACCAGAGCGGCGAGGCGGGAAATGGGTGCCGTTCGGAATGACAGCGGTCGTATTTATGGCTCCTCAGACGCTGATCGGGACGTTCCGTAAAGTACATCGTTGACTTTAGTGAAGATGGAAGAAAGTTTATTCTCTTAAAGGGGCACTTTGGCCAAAGCTGACAAAGTAACCATGGCTACGTGTTCTGTAAACACGCCTACTCGCCTCCTACGGCGATGCTGAACGGCGTCTGGAGGGAGATTTTCCGTTTTGAAGACGGGAAAAACCCCCATCTGATGATGCAGCTTGAAGGTGGGAGGTTTGATAGGCTACACATGTTTACTACATCAGTGGCTATGCTAGCATTCAGAATTTCCTTATCGCTGCAAGGGGGACTCCCATTGGTTGTATGATGTATTTGACCAATGCATGCTGGGTATTGTAGTGTGGGAACACTGATGGAGGTGAATTCTGTTAAAGCTAGTGAGGCTGTGGGACGCAAAGGCGTGCAGCAAAACATAACGCAAAAAACATATTAAATGCTAGTTTTAGCTTTTGGACCTGAATCTGGGTTAATTTAACCCTTAAAGGTCTCAGTCATAGCTGATACCAGCAAAGTCATGCTGTACTTTTGTGTTAATTATTTCTGACTCTTAGTTCATTGAAACAAGTATATTAATTGTGTGGAATTGTGTGGGAGCCCACGACTAAGGAATATCAGCACTAGCCATGGAAACACTCTGGGCCGGATTCATAAATCTCGTCACGGTAAATAAGAGCTATTCATAAAATCACTGTAGCGATAATAACATGGTGGCATTTTCATCAGTGTTCTAGACAAGAGCCAATCACAATCCACATGCAAATGAGCTCATACATATTAAAGATTTCCCAAGTGAAGCTACAATTGGCTGTCCAAAGAAACAAAACCAAAGAAACAAAAAAAAGCAAATTTTTCATAAGTTCTTATGTTAACTTTTGTTTGGTAAAAATGCTTTTAACTTTTAATCAAGAATCAAAACTTCATCAAAAAATGCTGTTCAAAAAAAATTATTCGTATATAAAAACGTAATTACAGCATCCTTAAATTCTTTTATGTGTACACTCTTAGAAAATTAGGTTCTTCAAGGGTTCTTTAGTAAAGAAAATGGTTCTATATTGAACCATGTACACTCAAAGAACTGGTTGCATGATTAAAGGGTGCTTTGCATCATGAAAGGGTTCTTAAGACTGTTGGAAAATGTGCTGTAGAAAAAAGGTTCTATATAGAACCGTCTACAGCACATTCGTGCACAAGAACCCTTAAAGAACCATATATTTTTTAAGTGTGTAGGAATTATATTTCAGCATGTAGGATTTTATTCATCGGTAAGAATTCAAGCCTTTTTTCCAATTTATTATAATTGAAGTAACAATTTTTACAAATATGAATTAAAATTTAACATCTTTTTTTTCTCACACAGTTAAAAAATAAATTGACATGATGAAATTTTCATTATTATCGCAGGCCATTTTAGCTTTTTTTCAGATTTTTCTCGATCTCAGAATTCAGTTTTGACAAAAATACAATTTTAACTAGTAAACATTAAGTCAAATTCCTGAAATCGATATTAATTATTATTGATATCAGGAACTTTGCACATGTGAAAATTAAAATTGCACTAGTAAATATTACATTTTGAATTTTGTTTTTACTAAAAAAATGATTTTACCCAGTAAAAATTTCATTTTCACATTGAATTTCTTTGTAAAATCCTTTGCAAAGTAAAAATTGGTATGAAAAGTTAAAACCGCTTGCAGTGAAATCAATTTGAGCATGTAATTAGAATCTCACCATGTCAAACTACTCTTCACTTATTTGAATTCCAAGCTCAACCTGTTTTCCACACATAGGAGGGGGATTCGCCAAACACACTGCAGGAAGAAGAGGCTGTTTTGAGTTCAGTGTCCGTCTGAAATCCTGCAGGAGTGACTCTCCTTCCTCCCTGTGTCCTCCTAGAGGAGCAGTTAGAAAGTTTACAGGAAAAACTACCGTCAGAGTAGTTCAGGCGTTAGCAGCAGTCACGACAGCGGGTCAGGTTTTATCGTCGATCTCTTTCAAACAATCAACGGCTAATTTGATAGCTGTGCTCAAATGCCATCTACATAAGTTTATTTAGGTAATGAACTGACCATAAATAAATCTGCAGCTTCTACTGTATGAAAACAGAGCAGAAGCAGCTCTCGCGATGCTCTCTTCACGTCCAGTGTAGAGTGCTGAGTGCTTCCGGCTCACTTCCAGCTCCCTGCGTCGCTCCTGGTGTGAAATCAGCTTTACCGCCACGCTGCTCGCTCTTACTGTCACGGTTAATCTGGAGGTGAGTTTATGAATCAGGCCCGGTGAGTGAAGTCAGCTGTGTGGGTTTCTCTGTTTGTGTGCGGTAAAGCAGTGCTGTGTATTTTGCGGTTTGTCCCCCCCGCAGCGCCCTGCGATCCCCCCGACGCTCTGCAGATTAATGAGGGTGAGGAAGGTGATGATGATTCTGTCTGTAATCCGTTTCAGCCAAAAGCCTCTGACTTTAACTTCACCTTCCAAACACTCGGCACGGCTCCGCTAGCGCTAATGAACCTCTCCATCACTCGCCCGGCGCACGGCTCGCTCGCAGCCGTACATACAGACTCGTAGAGAACCAGACGCGAACAGAACCGCACACACGTGGTTATTTATTATGAGACCTGTCAAAGATTTAAATAATAATAATAAGCTTGTCTTAATTGTTCAGGTTTGATGCGAAAGAAAGATCTGAGTGAACACCGTGTCCAGTCTACATCATTCAGGGAGAGCAGCAGTGTCTGCACGTTCCAGCCAATTAGTGCATAATTAATACATCATATATACATTTTATTGAGTTTTTATAATGTCATACAATCATACATAGTCAATAACTGTGTCTGTGCATGTATATGTCAGTGTATATATATATATACAATGAGTGTATATATCATATATATCACATATGCAGTCAATACATTTATATACAATGCATATATTGAGTCATGTAATTAAGTTATTATTGCATTAATGTTTAGTCATATTAATTACAACAATGACAAAATAATCCTGTGTTCCTCTCTCTCTCTCTCTCTCTCTCTCTCTCTCTCTCTCTCTCTCTCTCTCAGGTGTCTAATGATGGTGCTGTGGTCAGTAACGTGAAGGTGCTGACGCTGTATGATGGTGTTTGTCAGCAGTGTGTAGCGTCTCCTTCTGGACTCTGTCAGTTAAAGGTAATAACCGTACGTCCAAGACCAGAACCCTCTTCTAGTCGGACATAGAGCTGAACAAATAATCGTCGTTGTATCTGAACAATTGCAGTTTTAATTTCAGGTTACACTGTTCAACGTCGTCTAAACGAGATTTAATAATTAATGATAATTAACCCTGTAACACTAACTCCAGCAACTCCTGAACTGGCACTACAAGCCTCTTTTTATTTATTCTAGGTGGTTGCTAGGGTGTTGCTAGGTGGTTACTATAGTATTTTAGGTGGTTGCTAGGATGTTGCTAGGTGGTTACTATAGTATTTTAGGTGGTTGCTAGGATGTTGCTAGGTGGTTACTATAGTATTTTAGGTGGTTGCTAGGGTTTGGATTGGTGTTTTTCTTTGGTATCTCAAGTGGTCGCTATAGTGTTGCTAGGTTGCTACTATGGTATACCAAGGGGCTCCTAGAGTGCTGCTAACTGGTTGTTAAGGTATCCCAGGTGGTTGCTAAGGTGTTGTTAAGCGGTTGCTATGGTATACCCAGTGGTTCCTAGAGTGCTGCTAACTGGTTGTTAAGGTATCCCAGGTGGTTGCTAAGGTGTTGTTAAGCGGTTGCTATGGTATACCCAGTGGTTCCTAGGGTGCTGCTAAGTGGTTGTTAAGGTATCCCAGGTGGTTGCTAAGGTGTGGTTAAGCAGTTGCCATGGTATACCATGTGGCTCCTAGGGTGCTTCTAAGATGTTGCTATGGTATTCCAGATGATTGCTAAGATGTTGCTGCCTGCTGGCTAAGGGGTCCCAGATGGTTGTTAGGGTGTTGCTGCGAGGTTGCTATGGTACCCCAGGTGGTTTCTGTCCATCTTTCCACTGTGAGAAGACGACTCAGCGCTGTGGGTCTGAAAGGATGTGTAGCTGATCAAGAAGAACCTCACTGAGAAAAGGAGACGGACACATCAAACAAAGAAGCTGAACAATGGACTGACCACCCCAGAGTCCAGACCTCAACACCACTGAATGTGTTTGATTACTTCAGAAAATGATCAACCAGCTTCTAAGACTGAACTTTGGAGGTGTGTCTGCAGATTCTTTGAGGAGCTGAAAGTGAGTCTCCTGAAAAGAGTGGAAGCTGGAATAAAGGGAAAGAGTGACTGACTGAACACTGAACAGCTGGATTAGATTTAGCTGTTGAGGCTTCTGTGGAACAAAGGAAATAAACGAATGGTGGTCTCTGACTTTGCTGTTTGTGTGAAGCGAAGGCCTTTTCAGGAAGCAGCAGTGTGGGGGGGGCAGGGGGAGCTGGGTTGACAGAGGAACATGTTCTTCTGGAGTTCAGATCGGTGTGAATGAGGAAAACAGAGCAGAACATCATTCATAACGCCACACCTGAGAACAACAAACTCCTGCTGTGACCTCCTACCATCCCTCAACCTCTCTCTGTCTTTATCTCTACATCTCTCTCTCTCTCTCTCTCTCTCTCTCTCTCTCTCTCTCTCTGCTTGCTGGTATTTCTCTCTTATGCTTTATTGTGGTTTTCCTCTGGACACACTCATCTTCCCCATACTAGATTTTACAACCCCAGTTCCAAAAAAGGTGGGACAGTATGCAAAATGCTAATAAAAACAGAAAGAAATAAAACTATTTAATGTTTTACCTTATTTATCTTAACAATTTCATTGTTTTTTTGTTTTTTTTTTTACACTCATTCTGACATTAATGCATAAAAATCAATTAATTAATCCAAAAAATTGAAACAGGAGGACTTTAAGACTCAGGACATTGTTAAATGTTCAGAAAACACTTTAAAAGAGGTGATACAATCATGCTTGGATATAAAAGGAGCATCCAAGCAAGGCCGAGTCCTCTATGGTTGAGGCCACTTTGACAAAAATGCAAAGAATCCAACAGTTTGAAAATAACATTCCTCAGCGAGTGACTGAAAGGATTTCAGGTATTTCACCCCTACAGAGCATAATAGCATCAACAGGATTCAGGAAATCCAGAAAAATCTCTGTGCAAAAATGAAAAAGGCTGGAAACCACAAATGTATATCCATGACCTGCAAACCTTCAGATAGCACTGCATTTAAAACGAGCATGTTTCTGTATTGAGATCATCACATGGGCTCAGGATTATTTTGACAAACTGTCATCAATAAGCACTGTTCATATCTGCATCCACAAATGCATGTTAAGACTGTGCTCTGCACAGCGGAAGTCATATATCAACAACATCCAGAAACGCCACCGACTTCTCTGGGCTCGAGCTCATCTGAAATGGACTGATGCTCAGTGGAAACATGTATTGTGGTCTGACGAGTCAACCTTTCAGATTACTTATAGAAATAGTGGATGTTGTGTTATCTGGGCCAAAGAACCATCCAGATTGTTACCAGCATAAAGTTCAAAATCCAGCATCTGTCTTGGTGCATATTGGTGGCCCATGGCAGAGATATAATGAACATACATGCCTTTGTCAGGGACGTTCATGCTTATTTCAACATGACAACGTCAAGAATCCTTTTATACGTGTTTTAACAGCATGGCTGCGTAATCATAGAAAATATATGGTTTATGAAGCACAAAATGCAACAATGAATATGGTTGCGCAGCTAAAGACTTATATAACTCAAGAATGGCAAAAAATTTAACTTTCAATACTAGATCAGTTTGTTTCTTCAGTCCTTAAACGTTTACGAAGTGCTGTTTAAAGGAAAGGTGATATAACACAGTGATAAACATGCTACTGTCCCAACTTTTTTGCAGTCTTCATATTTGAAAAAACATATATTTAGAAAAACAATCAACCTCTTAAAATCTCAGTTTTAATAGATACTAAGGATTATTATTCAGTAACTACAGGGACTTCAGTGCAAACTGGCTGAGCTATTCTTATGTTAGAGAAGTGTGTAATAAAAACTGGCCTTTTAAGGTGTTAAGTCAAGTATGTGCTGTGTCAAAAACTAAAAGTGGTAAATTTTGGTATTTAACGCTCCACTATGTAAGATTTGGGGAATTGGAGACCTCTCTGGTAGAAATGTGTAATTACGCGCAGAACATTTAGTAGTACAGTGGGTTGTTCTTTGGCCCCCTTAACCACATGGATGAATCTGATGACTGAAAGAGAACTCGGAGAGAACTCAGTGTAAACTTGATCACATCTTCATCAGTATGATGTTGATTTTTAGATAATTTGAGGCTGAAACATCGAGCCGGACCTTCTTTTTGAGTCTGTGTGTGACGTTAATATGTAAAAACAACTTGTTTGCTTTTCTTGCAAGGATCTGTTTTTGACCCCGAGGCTTTTCAAAAGACATTAACATGTACTTCAAGAATTTTTCCACTTTTTGATCTCTCGATCTCTCTCTCTCTCTCTCTCTCTCTCTCTCTCTCTCTCTCTCTCTCTCTCTCTCAGGACAGGACATGTAACATAGAGGGGATGTGTTTCTCGGACGGAGATGTTAGCCCGTCCAGCCCGTGTCTCCTGTGTAACTCCTCAGCATCCAGATACACCTGGACTATTAATCAAGGTGAAACTCACTCAGCCTGCACTCAGTTATTCATCTGCCTGTTTGTCAAAACACATTCATCAATAAAACAGCATGTTCATAATACTTCAACCAGAATCTGAACAAAGAGTCACTTCGTTAGTGAATTATGACCCAAAGAAATGATGACCTAACAGGCTGTGTGCTGTATTTTCCTGTTTCGCTCATTGAACAAGATATTCTACCATATTAGAGGATCCATGTCATGGAAAAATTAATTTTCCTTGCTTTTTTAATTAATTAAATGGTCGCATGCAGTTTGTAAACTTTGTGGCAAAAGAGTATCATTTACTCAGTCCATACAGTTCAAATATGGAAACTAAGCTGCAAAACCAGCCCATTTTCCATTTTTTGAATGTGCTGTTCTTATATAGGGATCGGCAACCCAAATATTAAGAAGAGAAGCCATTTTGTCAACAAAAATCGAACCACCTCTGGAGGCACAACATTTTATGTCCATTTTATTGAAGTAACGTTTTACCATCTTGGCTGTAAATATGTCTCAGTATGTGCTGATGTACTAGTGTGAACTAAAAAATATAATATAAACAAAAACTTTGCTCTGGTTTAATCTTTAGTTCAGCTACAGCTGCTTTTCTCGCATCTCCAGCAGGAAACTTTTCCTCAAAAGTGGAACAGTTTCTTGTAAAATGTCTCTCATTGCTCGACTTTTTACGAGGCTGAAGTCGCTTCTCATTCACCAGCTTCTTGTCCGAATTTTTCCTTTCCACCTTAAATGGTGACTAAGGTGCCAGAATGTAACTGCTGCACCATTTAAGGTGGAACGGGAGAATTCGAACAAGAAGCTGGCGAATGAGAAACTTCAGCCTCGTGACTTTTTAGTGTTTGTCAGTTTCTCGTTGCAGATTAAACATATCGGGAAACCAGCTGGAGTGATTATAAACACAAATAAGTCCATTCATCTCTAAATTATCGATGTTCGTCTTAAATCTCTCTCTTTGCCGTTTCGTTAGTTACTAGCTAGGCGAGACTGTTGTCTGTGTTGCTATGGTGACCAGCAGCCTGCGCTGATCTTCAGGGTTAAAGGGTGAATCAGCAGTTCTACATTAACTCCAGAGTTTAAGACCATTTATTGTTAAACTGTGTTGAACGATCAGCAGAGCTTTATTTTACTGTAAAGCAGGATTATTTTATTTTTACCTACAAATCTGATTCAGCTGTGGAGCCACAACAGGGCAGTAAAAGAGCCGCAGGTTGCCGACCGCTGGTATAAATAAATGATGGCTATTTTTGGTGCATAGACTTGCACAAATATTATGGGGGGAAAATAAAGTACTAAAATGCCACCACAGACAGCAGAGATACATTAAATCATTTAAATTCATCTCAGCACTTGCTTCAATTACAGCCTGTGAGACGGCGCTAATCAGATTAGCCATGGTTAGCTAAACCTACTCTCAGGAACTGCAGACCGCCGGTTTGGTCAGGAAATGGCAATCACCTTAAAGAGTGTCAGGTTGTGAAGCTGAATTTTCCCATTCCACCTTAAATGGTGCTGCAGTTACAGTCTGACGCCTCAGGCACCATTTAAGGTGGAACAGGAAATTTTGAACAAGCAGCTGGAGAATGAGAAGCGACTTCAGCCTCGTAAGAAATCAAATGCTGAGAGACATTTTACAAGAAACTGTTCTACTTTAGAAAAGTTTCCTGCTGGAGATGCGAGAAAAGCAGCTGTAGCTGAGCTGAAGCTTAAACCAGAGCAAAGTAAGTCTGAGTTTTCGTTTATATTATATTTTTATTGTATATTAGTTCATCAGCACAGACTGAGACAGATTTACAGCCAAGATGGTAAAATGGACATAAAATATTGTGGCTCCTGAGGTGGTTTGATTTTTGTTGAAAGGACAAAATGGCTCTTCTTAACATTTGGGCTGCTCATTTATACATTTTCCAACTTCATTTTGTAATTTTGAGACTGATATATGTAAATGAGCTCTGTTCTGATTGGCTACTTTGTATTCAAAAAGTCCAGGCGGAAACAAACTGAATATGTATTTGTATGAAAGTGAATGAGTTGGTTTTTTGTGACATCACAAACATGGCGATTTCAAAACGGGCCTGGACTGTATGGAGTGGGGTGTGAGCCACACATTCTGACAGCGTTTACATACTACCTTAAATTCTTTTATTACAAATGAAACAGAAATCAGTTTTCCATGGTATGCGCCCTTTAAACAGGCTCTCTTTGTTACTGTGCCTTTAAGATTAATATATGTAAATGAGCTCTTTCTGATTAGTTACTTTGTATTCAAAAAGGTGGACCCTCCCCCTAAAGCTTCAGAATGAGTGGGCAGGGCTAAAGTAGGTTGTAGGTTGAATTTGTGGATTATAAGTAAATTAGATGTTTTTGTGACATCACAAAAACAATGAATTCAAAACGGGCTGTTTTTGCAGATGGGACTGTACAGACAGGGGGATGAGCGGTATGTTTACATACTACATAAGTCTTAGAGAGATAAATTGCATGACATGGGCCCTTTAATATCTGCCAAATACAAGGTTTTATGGGTTTAGTAGGATAAGGATGTTATAAGATGCTTATAAGCATGTTATTTAGTAAATTATGCTGTGACTTAGTGTTATTATAATTATTATTTTGGTTTATCGTGATACTGTATTGTGTTTGATCACTCAGAGGAGAACACTGTGATGTGAATTTCAGTTTTTCCCGCCCTCCCCTTCTCCTGCTCATCCTCCTCTCCTCCTCTCCAGCGAACCGTCCTCCCTCCTTCCTCCCCCCGAGGGACAACCTGCAGACGTTTCTTGGGGAGAAGTTTGTGTTCCAGCTGACTGCGGCGGACCCCGAGGGCTCGGCCCTGCTGTTTCAGCTCCAGGCCGGACCCCTGGGGGCCTCGCTCAGCCCGGCAGGCTTACTGACCTGGAGCGTCGACTCAGAGACCACCCACACCTTCATCTTCACCATCACAGACGAGTGTGACGCTCAGAGCATGCACACTGTACAGGTGAGAGAGAGATAGAGAGCAAAGTGATGGGGAGAGAGAAAGAGAGGGGAGAGGGGGAGAGGGAGAGGGGGAAAGATAAAATGAAAAGAGAGAGAAAGAAAGAAAGAAAGAGGAGACAGGGAAAGATAGACAATAAAAAGAGAGGGAGAGAGAGAGAGAATGAGGAGATAGAGAGGAAAAAGAAAAAATGAGGAGATACAGAGAAAGAGACAGAAGAAGCAAGAATGAGAGAGAGGAGAGAGGGAGAGAGAATGAAAAGAGGGAGTGAAAGAAGAAGCGAGAAAGAGAGAATGGAGAGTAAGAGAGAGAGGGAGGAGAGAAAATAAGGAGAGAGAGAATGAAAAGAGAGGGAGAGAGAGAAGAAGCAAGAAAGAGAGAGAATGGAGAGAGTGTGAAGAGAGAAAGAGAGAACAAAGAGAGAGAGAGAGAGACAGAAAGAGACTTAGAGAAGAGAGAGAGAGAGACAAGATAAAGAGAGAGAGAGATAGAGAGAGAGACATAGAAACAGAGAGAGAGAGAGAGAGAGAGCAAAGAGATAGGGAGAGGAAGAGGGAGAGGAAGAGAGAGTGGAAGAGAGGGAGAGGAAGAGAGAGTGGAAGAGAGGGAGAGAGAGAAAGAGAGGGGGAGAGAGGGAGAAGGGGAAAGATAAAATAAAAAGAGAGAGAGAGAATGAAAAGAGGGAGAGAAAGAGAAACAGAATGAGAAGAGACAGAGAGGAAGAGAGGAGAGAAAAAGAGAGAGAGTGAAAAGAGAGGGAGAGAGAAATAAGAAGCAAGAAAGAGATAGAATGAAGAGAGAGTGAAGAGAGAAAGAGAGAACAAGGAGAGAGAGAGAGAGAGAAAGAGACTTAGAGAGAGAGAGAGAGAGAGAGAGAGAGAGAGGTACTGGTATCAGTATATGTTCTTATAGAGATCCAGTTCTGTGATGCAGTAAAATCCTCATTACTGTAAACAGTCGTTACAGTGAGGGCTGTGAACAGGAGCTACGGTACGTTAGTGAGTGGACAGTCCACTCAGCTCAGCTCAGTCCAGTTTCTTGTGTGCAGACCTGCAGCTCTACAGTCAGTGACCTTCCTCAGACCCCTCAGGTCTCTGAAACTCCTCCTCCTCTCGCAGATCCGCTCGGCCGTGTTTGTTCGCCCGCTCGGTCTTATGTATTGTGAACGTTCCTCTCGTCGTGATGTGGAGCTTTGATGTGGAGCTGAGCGGCTCTCAGAAACGCAGACACGTTCCTCTGATAACAAACAGCTGCTTCTGCCTCCTGGAGCACATTAAACCCCCCCCGCCGTCTCGGATCATCACAGCAGGCCTCGCTCGAGTCACTCCTCGACTCTCCACCTCTCAGAGCTCTTCTGATCTCACAGTGAACTCACACCAATGATCCTCAGACACACCTGCCTTCTCTGAGGGGCTGACGCTCTGAGCTAACGGCTGCTGTCGGCTATTCATGGTGACATAATCGTGTGCGGGGAGAGACACTTTCTGAGCAACCGTAAAATTAGCTAGCACTAAAGTTATGAACAGCAATGTAGAATAGAATTCAGAACCATTAGCCAACTGTTTTGCACACAGAGGAATTAGACCTCCGCATGTTACCCATCCGTGCAGTGAAACACCACATACACACTAGTGAACACACACACTAGGGGGCAGTGAGCACACTTGCCCAGAGTGGTGGGCAGCCCTATCCATGGCACCCGGGGAGCAGTTGGGGGTTAGGTGTCTTGCTCAAGGGCACTTCAGTCACGCACTGTCGGCTCAGGGGATCAAACCGGCGACCTTCCGGTCACTGGGCTGATTCCCTAACCTCCAGCCCACGACTGCCCACGATGAGTTAGCTAGGGCTATGTAGGAGCTAGCTAGACGTTATGAATAGTAAGTTAAAATAATTAGATAGCTAATTCTAATTATTATTTTATTATCTAATTATTAAAGTTCCCCTTAAAAATGTAATTTTTTTTTATTAATATTTTTGGTCACACTTTCTATGAATGTCACCTTTGTAAGCATCTATAAACACATTCATAACATGTTATAATGCATTCATGAGGCATTATAAACATGGATATAAATATTTATAAAAATGCATTATACATTATAGCCATGCTTATTATGCATTATGAATTGTTAACATAATACATTATAAGTACTGATCATAACAAATTATAAGAGCTCATAAGTCGTATTAGTCCGCTCTAAGTAAAGTGAAGCGTACTGTACTAAAGCCTCCTCCAGTGTTCAGAGTGAGGCTTCAAGTTGAAGTATTTACTGAAGGATTTACTGAAACACTAAAACATTCACAGTAAAGCACATTACAGGCTTCAAATGTCAGAGTTTAAACTAGAGCTGCCATCAGTGTTTTACCCAATGTGGGAAAGGTAATGTTCACCACCGTTAGCTTGGTATTTGTCTTTACTTTACGCTCTCCAAGCTGGGACTGACTTCTTTGGCACTGACAGTATAACATGTTATCAACACTACTTATAATGCATTATATTAACAATTCATAATGTATAATAAACATGGCTATAAAGTGTAATCCAGTGTAATTCATTTTTATAAATGTTTATAATCATGTTTATAATGAAGGCGTTATAACATGTTATAAATGTGTTTATAGACGCTTACAAACGTGACATTCATAGAAAGTGTTACCATATTTTTTTTTCCTTTGTAATAATGTTTTGATGAACAGATATACAGGAATCAAAAGCAAAACAGTCAAACAGGTTTAACATTTTCTAAATTTTAGGAATTTCTTACTTCATCTAAACCTCAATTTACTTTATTTACTTCGGTTTGTCTAAATCTGTATCTAAATCCAAATGTAATCTTTAAATTTATTGAACTGAAAGTGAATCTAAACTAAAATCTTGAAGTCTAAATCAAAGTCTTAATTCAAATCAAATCTAAATCCATCACTACATCTATGTCTAAATCCAAATTCAAATCCAAATCTAAATGTTTAGCTAAGTTATCAGAGGCCAGATAAAACAAATAAGATGAGTAAGACAGGTGAATCTGTAAAATAGCTAGGCTAGTGCTAACATTAACTCAGTTATCAATAGCAAGGCAGGAGCCAGCTAGCTATTATTTTTACCTTGCTACTGATAATGTAGCTAATATTAGATTATGTATCCTAATTATTAATTAACTTAACCTAATTATAACCTAATAATTAGATTAGGTTAAGACGGGTGAGATTGTCAAATTAGCTAGGCAAGTGCTAATGTTAGCTAAGTTATCAATAACAAGGTAGAAATGGTAGCTATAGCTAATATCTAGCTATTGATAACTACAGCACAAATATAGCCATTTTATTTGCTATCCAGAACCACCAGTCAGCTATTTTTACCTTACTGTTGATTTAGTAAACATTAGCACTAGCTTAGCTAATTTGATGGCCTTGCCAGTTGTTCTTTTAGGTATGATTTGAAGGTAGCTTAGCTACCTAAACTCGTCTCAGTCATAGCTAAAATAACAAAACTGGCGCCTAACTAGCATTAGCAAGTTACCTAAAGAAAAAATGATAAAGCTAGTTGATGCTAGCACTTTTAATGCTAACACTAGCCTTTTTTCAGATGCATTACTCTTGTCTGCACTATAAAAAGACCAAATAATAATAATAATAATTGATAATAATGTACCAGATTGACTTTACAGTACATCTTTTTAATGTGTTAATACTGTCATCTTACCTTTATACATTACGCGTTTGAACGGACGCTCTTATTCGTACGTTTTAGTCCATCAACCGAGAACTGAGGTTTGCTTCTTTAAATTTACACCAGAGCTGTGAGGCTAATGTAGCTAACAAGTAATGGAGGCTGCTACCCCACCAATTAGCATCATGGCTGCATAAGTCATTGAGATGTAAACTAATTATAGAGAAAATCTATTTACAGTGGTGGTGATGGGAACCAGGGGTCGCCATGGCTACAACACAAATATAGACATTTTATTTACTATCCAGAACCACCAGTGAACCTACACGAGTCTTCTGAGTTTATATGAATGTTGATGATGGAAAATAGTGGAAAATCTGAAATAATAAGTTTTCTTTGGGGACTATTTTGCCTCACAGCGCCCTGCATGTATCCCTCCACCATGAATGGAGTTTAAGTTCTCAAAACTGTCATAAAACAGTGTCTCAGTCATCAGGCAGTGAATTCATAACCATTTCATGTAGGAACTTTCTGTGAGGGAGCTTTTAGAGGTGGACGTCTGGTTCCTATCACCACCACTGTGAACAGTTCTGACTCTGTAAGTCTCTGTGGTGAGGACGGTCCACCACCTGGTCAGCAGTGATGTTCTTGATGTTCTTCACTCCTCAGGCTGATAGGAAACAGCTGCTTCTGCCTCCCGGAGCGAATTAAACCCCCTCCGTGTCTCGCAGCATCACTGCAGGCTGTGAATGCGTCACCTCGCTCTAATTACCTCCAGCTAGCGTTAGCTTATCCCCTTCATCCGTAATCAGCTCGGCGCTAGACCACCGCTAATGAGCTAGCGCAGCTGTTTGGAGCTGCTGCATCTCTAATGAGCTGAAGCAGCTTTAAAAAACGTGAAGAACCTCATCAGAGGAGATCCGGGAGGTGAATCCGAGCGATTAGCGGCAGCAGGTCGGCCGGTTTACTCGAGTGATGCTGGACGCGGGTTAAAGAGGCTCTTCAGGCAATTTGAGGAACAAAAATAGAAAAATAAATAAATTAAAAAAAGGTGTAAACATGCTCTGCAAAGTTTTTCAAATTAGTAATGTGAGCTCAAGCACTTCTAGGAACTTTTATTACTTTGTGTCTCTTCTGATTTTAAAGTTTTTACAATTTAATGAATGAAAACAGACTTGTGGAGGCAGTTCTAGGAACTTTCTTAATGACAATCATTATGTTACAACTTTACAATTGATTGTTTTTATTAGTAATTGTTTTGATAAACAGATAAACAGGACACAAAAACAAAACAAAACAAAAAAATAAATAAAAAGACAAACAGGTTTAACATTTTCTAAATTTTAGAAATTTTTACTTCATCCAAATCTCACTTTACTTCCTTTGTCTAAATCTATATCTAAACCCAAATCTAGATTTAAATTTATTGAACTGAAATTGATCTAAATTCAAATCTTTGTGTAAGAATATCAAAGTCTTAATTCAAACCAAATCTGAATCTAAATCCATTACTACATCTAAGACTAAATCTAAGTCCAAATCTAAATGCAAATCCAAATTTTAATCTAAATCCAAGTCTAGATCCAAGTCCACATCTTCATCCAAATGCAATTTCAAAAACAAATCTAAAAACAAATCCAAATCTAATTCTTACTCCAAATGCAAATCTATATATAAAACCAAATCTTTACGCAAATATAAATCTAAATCCAAGTCTGAATCCAAATCTTTATCCAAATGTAAATCTAAATCCAAGTCTGAATTCAAATCTTTATCCAAAAGTCTTAATTTAAATCAAATCTGAATCTAAATCCATTGCTACATCTAAGTCTAAATCCAAATTTAAATCCAAATCTAAATGCAAATCCAAATTTTAATCCAAATCCAAGTCTAAATCCAAATCTTTATCCAAATGTAAATCTAAATCTAATTTAAAGCGTAAATCCAAATCCAAATCTTTATCCATATGTAAATCTAAAACCAAATTTAAATCCAAATTCAGATTTAAATCTTAATCCAAATCAAATCTAAATCTCAATCTAAATTCAAAACCAAATCCGAATCTTTAGCTATATCTAAATCTAAATTCAAACCCAAATCAAAATGGAAATGGAAATCTAAACTAAATCCAAATATTAATCCAAATCCAAATCCAGATCTGTATCTAAATCTGAATGTAAATCTAAAGTTGTCTCTGTGTGTGTCAGGTGGGTGTGAGACCCTGCGGGTGTGTGAACGGCGGTACGTGTGTGACCAACGTGGACCGTCCGGCAGGCAGCGGCGAGTACCTGTGCGTGTGCCCTCCTGGTTTCCGTGGTGACGTGTGTCAGGAGGAGACAGACTTCTGCAGGTCGAAGCCCGTGTGGAGCCGGAATCTGTGTGAATGCAGACAAAGGGTTCCAGTGCCAGTGTCCCTCCGGACTGAGAGGTATGGTAACCGCATTAATAACAATAATATTAATAATAATAATTGTAATCATTATTATTATTATTATTAAGGACAAATTGTTTCCAATAAAGTGGCCAGTGAGTGGAAGTACGCCTTTTACACTTTCACTTGTTGAAGTACTATTTCTCCCATCATGCACTTTCTTGTAGAGCACACAAGGTTTAGTTCGCTGTGACCTTCTAGACCTTTCAGCGTGAAGTGGGCCATTGCTTTGGTATCCCACGTGGTTGCTAAGATTTTGTCTGGCTGTTGCTATGGTATCCCAGGTGGTTGCTAGGCTGTTGTTAGGCCATTGCTGTGTTATCCCAGATGACTGCTAGGGTGTTGCTAGGCTGTTGCTGTGATACCCCAGGTCAGTACTAAGCTGTTGCTTGACAATTGCTGTGGTATCCCAGGTGGTTGCTAGGGTGTTCCTAGATCATTGCTGTGTTATCCCAGGTCAGTACTAAGCTGTTGCTTGACCATTGCTGTGGTATCCCAGGTGGTTGCTAGAACGTTGCTAGGCCATTGCTATGTTATCCCAGGTGGTTGCTAGGGTGTTGCTAGGCCGTTGCTGTGACATCCCAGGTCAGTACTAAGCTGTTGCTTGACCATTGCTGAGGTTTCCCAGGTGGTTGCTAGAATGTTGCTAGGTTATTGCTGTGGTATTCTAGGTGGCTTGATTTTAATGTATTATAATAGAATATGTTACTGAATAAGGCGGCACGGTGGCGCAGTGGGTAGCGCTGTCGCCTCACAGCAAGAAGGGCCTGGGTTCGATTCCCGGCCGGGTGACCAGGGTCGTTTCTGTGTGGAGTTTGCCTGTTCTCCCCGTGTCTGCGTGGGTTTCCTCCGGGTACTCCGGTTTCCTCCCACAGTCCAAAGACATGCAGTCAGGCTAATTGGACATGCTGAATTGCCCCTAGGTGTGAGTGGTGTGTGGATGTATATGTCTGTTTGTCTGCCCTGCGATGGACTGGCGACCTGTCCAGGGTGTATCCTGCCTTCCGCCCGATGACAGCTGGGATAGGCTCCAGCACCCCACCGCGACCCAGAAGAATAAGCGGTTTAGATGATGGATGGATGGATGGATGTTACTGAATACGTTTAGTACAGTGTATTCAATATTGTGTATATATAGTGTGTTTCTCCCATCATGCACTTTCTTGTAGATCGCACAAAGTTTAGTTTAGGAATCTTTGGTCATGTCAATCACTGGAAAATCACTGTGACCTTCCAGACCTTTGAGTGTGAAGTGGGTCAGTGCAGCTGCTGTGATTTACTGTTTGTTTTGTGCTGCAGATTTATTGTTATGAAGACGACTGGTGTGAGTTTAATAATGCAGCTCGGTGGGGGTCGGACTCCACGGCTTCTTGCTCTGTTATTTCAGTGCTTCAATCATGCAGCCCTTGTTTTTCCCCATGAAAGAAAAACACTGCAGCATTTTCGAGGGCTCTGATGCTGTTTTCCATTCTGAGTGACTGACGTGGCGAACCACCCGTCTCTGCACTGTGTTTTCAGAGTTTTATGAAAGAGAAAGCTCGAGAAAGCTGCGAGATAACAACAACAATGATAAAATAAAAATAAAACACGCGAGGCGTGAGCGCTTTGCTCTGGGCAGCCTCAGATAAAAGCCAGCTCGCAGTGCTGGAGGCGGATTTTCGGCTGGGATGGTCTGAACTGCTGTTGTAGTCTTGCTCTGCACGTTAGTCCTCGGAGTCCTACTTCGTTCAAGAAGATGATCACTCTCAGACGACTCATTTAAAGTTGTATTTAAAATGTAAAAAATTTGCACTGGAGGCTAATTATAATGCGCCGTTCACATGTTGATGGTAGACGAACAACAGCAAGCGAATTCCATTGTTTTCAGTGGAGCTGCAATGGAAAATTCTGCCACCACAAGCGACAACAGTCCATCAAGAGTTCGATCTTCTCAACTTTTGCCTCCGACCGCAGCGGTGGAATAAACCACCAACGCAAACATGTGAACGTAGCATAAGGTTCCCTATAAAGAATATTAAGATTTATGCATTAAGAGGGGGATGCACTGAAACTTTGACCACCAAAAATTTTTGGCTGAAAATGGTCAAAAGTTGCACTTTCAGTTTCTCAGCTGAATTTAAAAAAAGGCAGAAAATTTTGGATGAAAAAAGGAAAAAGATGACATACATGAATACAAAACAAAGGAGTGTTAAATGGGCTCAGTAAATGAAAAATAATCTGAACTTGAAAGAGAACGTTTGGGAATGAACTTTATACTGGCTTGACAAAGTCCTCTCTGTGCTTTCCCAGGTGGTTGCTAAGGTGTTGCTAGGTCATTGCTGTGCTTTCCCAGGTGGCTGCTAGGGTGTTGCTGGGCCATTGCTATACTATCCCAGGTGGTTGCTAGGTTGTTATCATGGTATCCCAGATGATTATTAAGGTGTTGGGTTGTTGCTGTGAAATCCTAGGTGGTTGCTAAGGTGTTGTTGGCCATTTTTGTTTTATCCCAGGTTGTTGCTAGGATGTTGCTAGGTCATTGCTATGTTAGCCCAGGCTGTTACTGAGCTGATGCTGGGTCATTGCTATGCTATCTCAGGTGGTTACTAAGGTGTTGCTAGGCCGTTGTCATGGTATCCCAGATGGTTGCTAGGTTGTTGCTAGGCTGTTGCTGTGATATCTCAGGTTAGTACTAAGCTGTTGCTTTACCAGTGCTATGGTATCTCAGGTGATTGCTATGGTGTTTCATGGCCATTGTTATGGCATTTAAGGTGGTTGTTAAGGTGTTACTAGACCATCTGCGTGGTATGCCAGGTGTTTGCCTGGGTTGTCATGGCTTTTGCAAGGAGGTACAAACGGTACAAAAAAAACATAGAATAATGATTGTAATAGTAAGAAGAAGGTAATGTAGAATACTCAGTTGGCTTGATGATGAAAATGAGGAGTAGTGATTTTTTAGTAAAAACATTGTTTCCTTTGTGCTGGTCAACACAGACACATTCAAACTGTTTGATCAGCAGACCAACAGTAACTCAAAAACTCAAACAATTTCAGACCAACGTGTTAGCCGGCATTGTCCACCACCTTACTGAGCTCTGCTAAAGCCTGAGTAGACTGATAAATCAATGTGATCGGTTATTAATCTCAGTGTTACTGAGCTCTGCTAAAGCCTGATTAGACTGATAAATCAATGTGATCGATTATTAATCTCAGTGTTACTGAGCTCTGCTAAAGCCTGAGTAGACTGATAAATCAATGTGATCGGTTATTAATCTCAATGTTACTGAGCTCTGCTAAAGCCTGAGTAGACTGATAAATCAATGTGATCGATTATTAATCTCAGTGTTACTGAGCTCTGCTAAAGCCTGATTAGACTGATAAATCAATGTGATCGGTTATTAATCTCAGTGTTACTGAGCTCTGCTAAAGCCTGATTAGACTGATAAATCAATGTGATCGGTTATTAATCTCAGTGTTACTGAGCTCCTGAATACATTTAGTACAGTGTACTCAGTAGGGGTGGGGGGGTCTCGATTCTTAGATGCATCGTGATGCGGACGTGGACGATTCTGAATCGATTCACAAATTTCAAAAATCGATGTATGTAAATATTTAATTAATAACGTAATGTTGACAGAACGCAGAAGTGCCACGCCCGGACAGGTTGTACACGTCCCATCTAGAAGATATTTTACTGACACAGCGGTTTTCCCCCCCTCTCTACCACGAGACCACATCCGAAGTTACAATATCATATATAAAAGAAAACAAGAAGGACAGCTGTAATATGTGCTGCGTGGACGTCCATTACCACAGGATCTTATTTCACTGTAACAGCACATTTTATCACAGATGAGCGGCAGCAGCGTCTCGTGTGCTCTAAACAGCAGTGAATGAGAGCCTTCTAGTTCTCTTACCACATCACTGCCATTTGATTTATTAATTATTAATATTAAGATATTGGAAGTAAATTCATTATGGATCATTACAAATACTTTGCTTTAAAACTACCAAGTCCTCACACAGAGAGAAAATAGGAATCCTGTATAGGAAAAAAAAGATGCATCGATAATCGTTTTATAATCGCATCGCAGCCTCTGAATTATAATCGAATCGAATCGTGAGGTGCCCAGAGATTCCCACCCCTAGTATTCAGTATTCAGTCATCACTACTTTTTTAAAATTTATTTGCCCGACCCTGATTATAGTGCAGTAAGTATAGTGCATACAAGTTACTGTCATATAGTGTCATTTTTTAGCATTTCAATACATTCTTAATCCACAATATTTGCTAATTAAATGCTCGAGTCAAGGCAAAATATATTTACATAGCGCTTTTTGCAACAGGCCTTGTCCCAGCTGCGCTAGGTTGGGATGTGAAAGTGCCGCAGGGCTGTTGTTTTCCTCAGACTGGTGTGAGTGGGTGGGTCGGGGGGGGCTTTGCTGTGGTTTGGAGCTGCAGCTGGTTTAGACATTTCACACACTGTCCTTGACTCACTCTCAGAGGAGAGGAGCTCCCCGAAAAGACTAACAAACAGATACATCCCCCAGAACTAGCTGCTAGTGCACAGCTCTGAACACAGAGTGACGGCGCGGCTCGCCGGGCACAGCTCCAGCTTATGAATACATAACAATCACCTCGTGCATCGTTAAAGGTTCTGTGTCTCCTCGAGCGCTTTGCTCCACTCGTTTT
>NW_023495965.1:195000-220000 GCF_904425465.1 Colossoma macropomum | reverse complement strand
AGGGTGTTACTAGGTTTTTGCTATGGTATCCCAGGTGGTTGCTAGGGTGTTGCTAGGTGGTTGCTATGGTATTCCAAGTGGTTGGTAAAGTGTTGCTAAGCGTTTGCTATAGTATCCTTGGTGGTTGTTAGGGTGCTGCTAGGTGGTTGCTATGGTATCCTGAGTGGTTGCTAAGGTATTGCTAAGCAGTTGCTATGGTATTTTTGACAGTTGTTAGAGTGCTGCTAGGTGGTTGCTTTGGTATCCCAGGAGGTTGCTAGGGTGTTGCTATGAGGTTGGTATCATATCCCAAGTGGTTGCTAAGGTGTTGCTAAGCGGTTGCTATGGTAGCCTAGGCGGTTTCTGTCCATCTTTTCACTGTGAGAAGACGACTCAGCGCTATGGGTCTGAAAGGATGTGTAGCTGTCAAGAAGAACCTCACTGAGAAAAGGAGACGGACACATCAAACAAAGAAGCTGAACAATGGACTGACCACCCCAGAGTCCAGACCTCAACACCACTGAATGTGTTTGATTACTTCAGAAAATCATCAACCAGCTTCTAAGACTGAACTTTGGAGGTGTGTCTGCAGATTCTTTGAGGAGCTGAAAGTGAGTCTCCTGAGAAGAATGGAAGCTGGAATGAAGGTACAGAGTGACCACTGATTCTCACACAGCTCAGAGCAGATTTAGCCGCTGTGATTTTCTGTTAAACAGACGTTTCTTCTTCGTTTCTGACCCTGAAGTCTGAATACTCTGTACTTGTTGGCCGTTTTGAGTGGAGATGAACCGAGTGGAGAGTTTAGCGCTGAGCTGTATTTATTACAGTGTTATTACAGTGAATAGTGAGTTCAGGCTCTTCTGTCCTGCTGAAGGTCAGAGACAGACGAGTTTAATCATCGTCTGAGACCCTGTATGCTCAGACATGTGAGAGCGCTCTGTTTCTCCTTTGTTCTCTCCGTTCTTCTCCTCCGAAGGTGAAGAGCGTGATGCTCCCACTGATCCTGATGTCCTCATTCAGTCTGGACTGTCCACGGGTCAGCGTTCAGAACCTGGGAGACACGGCCTTCTCTGACTCAACCTCTTTCTCTCTCTCTGTTTCTCTTTTGGTCATCCTTCATTCTCTCTCTCTTTCTTTCTTTCTCATTCATCACCCTCTTTCTTTCTTTCATCACTCTATCTTTCTTCATTGTGTCTCTCTCTTTTTCCTCCTTCATTCTCTCTCTGCTCCCTCACTGTTTACCTCTCTCGTTACATTCTATCTTCCTCTTCCTTTTTCTGGCTCACTTTTTCTTCTCTCTCTCTGTTTCTTTCTTTTTTCTTTCTTTCTTTCTCTCATTCTTCACCCTCTTTCTCTTTTTCGTCATTCTAACTTTCTTGTTTCTCTCTCATCCCTCATTCTCTCTCTATTCCCTCACTGTTGACTTTCTCTCTGTCTATCTCTCTTGCTCTTGCTTTTTCTGTCTCGCTTTTTCTTCTTTCACTCTCTCCATCTCTCTCTCTCTCTCTCTCTCGTTCTCCTTTTATTCTCTCCAACTCTCTCTCCTCCTTCCTTCTCACTCTCTCCCTCTCTCGTATGTTCTCTCTCTCTCTTTCCATGTCTTTTATTCTCTACATCTCTCTCTACCCTTCTTCTCTCTCTCTCTCTCTGTATTCCTTCATTTTTTCTTTCTTTCCTGTCTTTCTTTTTGATTTCTTTCTCTCTTTCTTCCTCATTTTTTCTCTCTCTCTTTTCATTTTATCTTTTTGTCTCTCTCTCATCCTTCATTTTCTTTTTCTCTCTCTCCTTTTATTCTCACCTTTTATACTCTCTCCTATACTGTCCTCCTTCTCTCTCTCTCTCTCTCTCTCTCTCTCGCTCTCTCTCATCTCTCTTTGTATTTCTTTTATTCTCTCCATCTCTCTCTACCCTCCTTCTTTCTCTGTCTCTCTCACTCTCCCTTTCTCTTGTTCCCTCTTCATCACTTCTCTCTCTCCACCTGTCTCTCTCTCTCTCTCTCTGTCTCTCTTTCCTCTCTCTCTCTCTCTCTCTCATCTCTTTGTATTTCTTTTATTCTCTCCATCTCTCTCTATCCTCCTTCTTTCTCTGTCTCTCTCACTCTCCCTTTCTCTTGTTCCCCCTCATCACTTCTCTCTCTCCACCTGTCTCTCTCTCTCTCTCTCTCCACCTGTCTCTCTCTCTCTCTCTCTCCACCTCTCTCTCTCTCTCTCTCTCTCTCTCTCTCTCTGGGTGGTCTGTAAACCCCCCCACTGTATGCTGAGTGCTGACCTCACTAACAGGACTGAAGGTTCTGTCTGTTGTGGCTGTAAATCGATTATGAATATAAAAATCTGTTTCTGCTCTCAGATAAACTTTCAGCTTCACACCAGCCAGACCCCCCCACTACCACTACCACCCACCCCCCTTTACTCCAAATGACCATAAGGCTTGTTTGGTGTCTGAAGTGCCCTTCTTTAGTTTTGGCACTTGAGCTACGAGGCTAATGTAGCTAACAGGTAATGGAAACTTATACCCCACCAATTAGCATGGAGCATAATGAAGTCTATTAGAGGTCACTTAACAGCTTGTCACGGTGTGAGGTGCGTTTGATGCTTTAGGATGATGATGCAGTTAGCACCATGCTAATTGGTGGGGTAAACGTCCATTACTCGTTAGCTGCATTAGCCTCGTACCTCCAGTGCTAAAACTAAGGAAGCAAACTTCAGCCAATCACGACTCGGCTGATCGACTCCACTTGGGAAATAATGTAAGTGTGTATTTTTGACTGAACTATCGCTTTAAGGCAGAGTGTGTACAGTGTGTGAGCTTATGGAGTGAAGTGCATTAATGCAGCATCAGAAATAAATCATAATCTATAATTATGATTTATTAATAGACAGATAAGTTCTATATAAGTGAGGAACTGCGCAGCCGCTCACGGTGAGATGGGGAAACAGCTCAGTCTGCTGTGATGGATCATCTCTCTGACTTCAGACTGATCGTTTTTGACTAATAGGCCGATATTGATCATTTCTCACCGGCCTGTGTGCGTATGTGTGTGTGGTGGGGGGCTGAGTGGGGTCTGAGCCAGCAGCATTGTGGGTATTAGAGGTCAGCGTGAAGGTGAAGGAGGAGAAACTGTGGAGCCTCTAAGAAAACACATCACTCACACAGTTTTCTCTGAACTGTCGCTTTAAAGCACAGCAAAATAATTTCTTAAAATTTGTCTTCATATTTTGCCAAACTATCACTTTAAAGCACTTCAGAATGACAATTTTCTTCAAATTCGGCTGAACTGTCACTTTAAATTACATTAGAAAACGATATTCTTGATATTTTTTTCCAAATTATCGCTTTAAATCACTTTATAATAACATTTTTCTTGATATTTTGCCAGACAATCACTTTAAAGAGCTTCAAAATATATTTTTTTTCAGACGTTTTGCTGAACTATCACTGTAAACACTTTATAATAGCAATTTTCTTTACATTTCGCTTTGAAATACATTTTTTGATATTTGGCTGAACTATCACTTTAAAATGTTTCAGCATAGATTTTTAATAATTCTTAAAACTCTTTAAAATGCTATGTAATAACATATGTAATAACCGAACTATCGCTTTAAAGTTGTTTCAGAATAGTTTTTAGTATTTCACTGAATTAACACTTTAAAGTGCTTTATAATAATAACTTCTGATACTTCGCTTAAATATCACTTTAAAGAGCTTCAGATTAATTTTTCAGTTTTGCTGAACTGTCCCTTTCAAGTGTTTCAAAATAATGTCTTTAACTTTGTCGAACTTTCACTTTAAAGCACTTTGAAGTAATAATTTTTGATATTTGATGGAAATATCGAGGTAAAGTTTATGAGAATGAAAGGTTTTCATTACTTCAGTGAGTTAATGCTGTAAAGTGCTGTGTAGTGAGTTCTCTGTGTCCCTCTGAACTATCGCTTTAACACGGCTGGTGTGGCAGACGGTGGGGGTCGGCACTGACGGTGAGGGTGTGACGCACTCGGGGCAGATTGGCCTGAACTTCCAGAGGAAGCTGCTAATTACACAGTCACTTCCAGAACAGAGCTGGAGGCTCAGCACTCACTGTCAGCCAATTAGAACATCAGCGCTCGTTAACAAGGGCCAGATTAAAACACACTGAGGCTCATTCAGCTCTGCCCAACTCACAGACCTGATCAGTTAATATACCTTATGGTGTCTGTGGGTCTCCAGACTGGTCAGCCCACACCCCCTCAGTACTGGACATTCATTTATTTTGAGCAGATCCACTTTATCAGCTCCACTGACCATATAGTTTCACTCTGTAGTTCTACAGTTACAGACTGTAGTCCATCTGTTTCTCTGCATACTTTGTTACGCTGTTCTTCAGTGGTCAGGACCCCCACAGGACCCTCACAGAGCAGGTTCTATTTGGGTGGTGGATCATTCTCAGCACTGCAGTAGCACCGACGTGGTGGTGATGTGTTAGTGTGTGTTGTGCTGGTCTGAGTGGATCAGACACAGCAGTGCTGCTGGAGTTTTTAAACACTGTGTCCACTCACTGTCCACTCTATTAGACACTCCTACCTTGTCAGTCCACCTTGTAGATGTAAAGTCAGAGACGATAGCTCATCTGCTGCTGCGCAGTTTGTGTTGGTCATCCTCTAGTCCTTCATCAGTGGTCACAGGACGCTGCCCATAGGATGCTGCTGGCTGGATATTTTTGGTTGGTGGACTATTCTCAGTCCAGCAGTAACACTGAGGTGTTTAAAAACTCCAGCAGCACTGCTGTGTCTGATCCACTCGCACCATAGCAACCACCTAGCAACACATTCGCAACCACCTGTGATACGATTGCAACCACCAAGGAACTCCTTAGCAACCACATGTGATACCTTAGCTACCACCTGGGATACGATGCCAACCGCCTAGCAACACCATAGCGGCCACCTGGGATACCTTTGCAACTGCATTGCAGCACCTTCGCAACTGCCTGGGAAATCATAGGATCTGGATAACAACACCTAGGCAACCACCTGTGATACCATAGCAACCACCTAGCAACACCTTCGCAACCACCTTGGATACCATAGCAACGTCCTAGCAACACCCTAGCAATCACCTGGGATATTATAGCAACCACCTAGCAACACCCTAGCAACCACCACAGATACTATAGCAACCATCTAGGAACTCCTTAGCAACCACATATGATACCATAGCAACCAACTAGCAACCACCTGGTATACCATGCCAACTGCCTAGCCACACCATAGCAGCCACCTGGGATATCATATCAACTGCATTGCAACACTTTGGAAACTGCCTGGGATGTCAAAGGATCTGGCTAACAACATCTAAGGAACCACCTGTGATACCTTAGCAACCACCTAGCAACACCTTGGGAACCACATTGGACACCATAACAACCACCTAGCAACACCTTAGCAACCACCTGGAATTCCACAGCATCTACCTATCAACACACTAGCAACCATACAAAATACCATAGCAACCGCCTGGGAACTCCTTAGCAACCGTTCTCAAATTGCTTAAGCTGCACAATCGCTCTGCATTTTCTTCAGGAAATGAACTATTCCAGTTATTATTATTATTAGTAATAACAATATATACAGGCACTTACATAGATACAGCAAAGTATTATTACTGCATACAAATACATACATATGGATCATCTTCATATTACATATAGATGCTTCCGTACACATACATACATGGAACATTATTAGTATGTATAGATAATATCTGTAGGTTTATAGATAACAGTGAGTCATACGGTGTCAGAAACCACATAATCGAGTGCTGTGTGTTTTCTATGGTTCTGCAGGTGTGTCTGATCTGAGGAACGTGACGTCCAGGTGTGCGTCCAGGCCGTGTTTTATGGGCGTCCAGTGCATCGACCTGCGCCCGCCGTACGTCGGCTTCGTCTGCGGACGCTGTCCTCCAGGTTACCATGGCAACGGACGCACCTGCACTAAACGCCCGAATCACGCAAGTACGGCGTTCACTGTGTGTCAGTGTGTGTCAATACTGCTGGACATAAAGGCTAAGTGACTCGGTGGAGGGATTATCCCAGAAACAGGGTCATTATATATATATATATATATATATATATATAGTTTTATCTAGTTTTTAGTATTATGATGCTGGGATAGCAGGTATTTAGTAAGAGTGGAATAAAAGTAACACAGTAGACTGAGCTCAGCTCGACACTCACCAGATTTTTCTTGGTAATTCTGTTTAGCTTTAGGTAGTTTTGCAGTGGACCTTACAATTACAGTCCACACATCAGTTATTTTTATTTTTATTACAGTTCACAAGCACTTTTTTCACTGCTCTGTTTAGGTTTAGTGATAGGTTTAGTTCACTTTAATAACCCTGTACAGAAAGAGAGAGAAGTTAGCAGGACGAAGAAAAAGAAAACAAGAAAGAAACAAACAAGCACTTAAAGAAAAAAGGACTATGATAAAGGGAAAGGGAGAAAGACAGAATATGTAATGAGAAAAAAGTCAACAAACATGAGGTGTAAAAAGAGAAAAAGAGAAAGAAAAAAACAAAAAAGAGCAAAAAGGAAGAAAAAGAAAATAATGATAAACTCTCTCTCTCTCGTAGACGCTGTGTATAAATACAATAAATACAATACATACAAATATAAAAAGGACAGAATGTAGTTTAGCTACTTTAGCGGCTTTAGACTGTATGTAAACTCCAGTTCTAAACTAAGGAAGAGAAATCCGGACACCAGATGCCTCCTGGCTGATCGACGAGTGGACAATTGTGTAAATTTGATTTTGCTCTAATAACTCGAGACAGTTTGAGGCATCTGGGTGATTTTTTTTACATTGGCTTCTTAGCTTCAGACTACAGATGCAAACTTTATTTGAATTCTTTAAACTTAATATTTATTGTTTAATATTTAATATTCAGTGTTTTATTTCAACTCTCCAGTTCCTCCTCTGAGCCCCAGCAGCGCCGGCCGCCTCGGAGACTCTCCCAAATCTCCCCACCTTCACCTGCAGGTTCACCAACTTCCATCTGCCCCTGCCCGGACAGCAGCCAATCAGGTTCCCGAGACCAGGCCCCTCCCCCCGACCTCTGCACCAATCACAGTGCAGAGAGACGCAGCGACGCTCCGATTACGGCACATGCCAGTCAGCCGGAGCCCCCCCTCCCCCTCCGGCGCGTCCGTCAGGGTCCTCAAGGGCGGATTTGTTGGTGTTACGCCCAAAGTGACCCCGAAGGTGACGCTGCCTCTAGAGCGGATGCCACGGCAACCGAGCCCGGTCACCATCGCCCGCTCGAGGCCGCTGACCGCTGCGCTGACCGCCGTGACATTTGCCCTCTCTGAGCCGGAGTTTTCTGCAGATGGAGATTTGGGGGTCCGTCTGGAGCCGGGGGACCCCCAACTACTGAACCAGGCAAGTAGAGGTGAAATAATAATAATAATAATAATAATAGCAGCAATATTAATAATATCAATAATAATAAAGGTCTTTATTTAGAATTTTATACATTAAAACGCAGCTCAAAACTCTTTATACGGAAATAAAAGGCAGCAAAAGAGAAGAAACAGAACTTTATGAAATTAAAAATGAATAAATAATACTAATATATAATCCTAAATGTAATAAAGTAACAATAAAAATGTATGAGTAAAAAAAACAATCAAGATATCGTAATGTTGAAAACAAACAATTAAAATTCATAAATAAAAAAACAAAATAGAATTATTATTTAAATAAATAATGGCTTATAAAATGTCAAATAATACAATAAACAATTTAGAATTTTTAAATTTGAATATTTGTTCACTAAAAATAAATTATTAATACTAATATTAAGGTTTAATGATTTCAGTGCAGTAAATAAGCTGTAGAACCGTTTGGCTGGTCTCTTTTGGGCAGTGGGGGCGGAGCTTAGGCTATGACACATAGCTTGGGTGACAGAGTATGCAGAGAAACAGATGGACTACAGTCTGTAACTGTAGAACTACAGAGTGAATCTATATGGTCAGTGAAGCTGATACAGTGGACAGTGAGTGGAGATACAAGCAGGTGGGTTTTGGAACAGAACCACTCGAATGTAAGCTGTCCTGTCTCTGAACTCTCCTGCAGGCAGCCTTCACCACTGTGGGCAGGCAGACTCGTCCTGCGGATCTGGGCGTCCACTCCAGCGTCCAGCACAGCCGGAACCCTGTACCTGCACAGGTGAAGGACAGGAGGGTCACCTGTGGTGATTTCACCTGCTTCCCAGGTGTGCAGTGTGTGGGGGAGGGGTCTCTCAGGTGCGGCCGCTGTCCACTGGGCTACATTGGAGATGGGAGATCATGCAGAGGTAAACAAACCAGTTCTGCCACCCCCCCTTATCCCAAATGTAGCCCCACATTCGGCGTCTCTTGCTGCTTTTGTTTTTCAGGCTCACTAATGGCTAACAAATAATGGAAGTCCACCAGTTAGCATCTTAGCGTGTGGATTTGTTAATTTGCAGACTTTCTCAAATAGACATTTGTGGTTTCTGACACTGTTTGACACACTATTATCTAAGAACACTCCCTGGCCACTTTATCGGAAACCCTTGCCACCTTGCTGATGTTCAGTTAGAGTTTGTAGCTCATATGTTTTTGTACAGGTAGGTGTTTCTAATAAAGTGGTCAGTTAGTGGAAGTAGAAGGTAGGTGTTTCTAATAAAGTGGTCAGTTAGTGGAAGTACAAGGTAGGTGTTTCTAATAAAGTGGCCAGTTAGTGGAAGTACAAGGTAGGTGTTTCTAATAAAGTGGTCAGTAAGTGAAAGTACAAGGTAGGTGTTTCTAATAAAGTGGTCAGTTAGTGGAAGTAGAAGGTAAGTGTTTCTAATGAAGTGGCCAATTAGTGGAGGTACAAGGTAGGTGTTTCTAATAAAGTGGCCAGTTAGTGGAAGTACAAGGTAGGTGTTTCTAATAAAGTGGCCAGTTAGTGAAAGTACAAGGTAGGTGTTTCTAATAAAGTGGTCAGTTAGTGGAAGTACAAGGTAGGTGTTTCTAATAAATTGGCCAGTGTGTGTACCTATATTATAGTTAATATGCTACATGTAAAATATACTGTGGTGGAAATTTAACCTTCCTGCACAGTGAAGAGCAAAATATACTATGTGTTGACTCAGCGTTGCCCTGTGAAACTCTCTGAAAGAGAACATGGTTCCCCGTTTAAGTGGTGTTGACGTTGGCCTCTGTACTGTGTGTTTGTGTGTTTGTGTTGTGTGTGTGTGTGTGTGTGTGTGTTAGCTGTATGCAGGCACCCATGCGCCAGGAACATGGAGTGTGCAGCACCAAACACCTGCCGCTGTAAACAAGGATACACCGGCCTGGACTGCCAAACAGGTAAACACACAAACACACATCTGATGTCCAGCAAGGATACGCTGACCTCTCCTGTCAAACTGCGTATGTGTCTGATGTCCATATACACAAGCCTTACTGAGATCTACAGCAAGACACACGTACACACACATCCAGACTCAGCACTTACTGTGTGACTCTCACAGCCATCTGCAGCCCAGCGTGCCAGAACGGAGGAGAGTGTGTCGCTCCTGGAGTGTGTGAGTGCAGAGAGGGATATCACGGAGAAGCATGTGAGAGAGGTAATAAACAATTTCTCTGATATACCCTCAGAGGCCACTTTATTAGAAACACCTACCTTTTACTTCCACTAACTGGACACTTTACTGGAAACACCTACCTTGTGCTTCCTCTCAGTGGTCACTTTATTGGAAATGGCTTCTTTGTGCTTGCTTTCAGTGGCCACTTTATTAGAAACACCTACCTTTTACTTCCTCTAACTGGCCACTATATTAGAAACACCTACCTTTTACTTCCTCTAACCAGCCACTTTATTAGAAACACCCACCTTGTGCTTCCGCTCAGTGGCTACTTTATTTGAAACACCTACCTTTTACTTCCAGTCACTGACCACTTACACCTACACATGAGAGAAACACCTACATTGTCCTTACACCCTGCTGGTGGGAGTGATTGTCCAGCCAAGAACATCTCTGTGGTTGGAAACTGACCACTGATGAAGGACTAGAGGATGACAAACAGGAGTTTCTGATAAAGTGGCCAGTATATAACTACCATTTTTTTGTATGTAGCTAGTTTGCTGACCAGTCTCTGTAATAGTCTCTGAAACTGGAGGCAGGTTTGATGTATGACTGTGTTTTATGTTTTCCGTTGTTGTCTTTATTGTTTTGTTCAGTGTATTTTTTTTCCCGAAGCGCTGTGAATTATAGGTGGTCAGCGCAGGCCTGCTGCGGCTAATGCGTTTTGTGATGATGATGAGTTACACGCCACACACACCAGCGCTCGGTGTTGTGTGTGGCGATTATGCACCAGGAGCTCAGAGTTATGAGGCGCAGGGCGTGATGCATGGCTGCGTTTTATTTGTGTGTGTGTTTGTTAGTGTTGGTTTTTCATACACTTTCAGTTCAGTTCATATGTACTTGCATATATATACACATATTGGAAAAATGATTATATACGTGCTTATATGTAAATAATACATATGGGACGTACTATTACATGTAGGTATTTAAGTATATGCAATACATATGGGACATATTTTTATTACAAGCAAGTACGTATGTAAATGTAATACAATTGTAAAATGTAATACAGCTTATTTTTACATATATATATATACACATTAAATATAATTTTTTTTATAATGGGACAGAATATTATTACATACAGGTGCTTACATGTACATAATGCATATAGGACGTGTATATATACAGTACATATGCTCATGACCTCATGTCCTGAGATTGTGTTAAAAACATGTGTCTGTGTGTAGCTCTGTGCAGTTCCCCGTGTCTGTATGGTGGTTCCTGTGTGGGCCGGGACACCTGCTCCTGTCCCTACGGCTTCGTCGGACCCAGATGTGAAACCAGTGAGTCCAAATATGGCACATTATTCACATATAGAGTACCAGTCAAAAGTCACCTAGATTTTCAAATTGTTTTTAAAACAAATGAGCAACACCCACCTCCATAATATTATTTAAAGTGCAAGAAAACAAAGTTAATATTTCATTTATTTTAATTAATAATTATCTTTATTTTTCTGTTTTAATCAGAGCTAGAGATATTGTCATTGAATTGATTAGTATAGCACCCCCAACAGGTCAGTCCAATAGAAATATGAAAATATTGAAATATTACAAATGTGCCAAGTCTGGTAATAATCAAACTAGTTTAAGACAGGTAAGTTTTAAAAAAGATTTGTCCATCATTGTTGTCCAATCATCATCTTTTTTTAATTGACATGCTGTATTTTTTTTTGATAACTTTTTGATAATTATTTACCTTCAGTCTGCACAGTGTTTCAAGACAAATTTTGAGCAAACGAGATGAAAATCCTATGACTAGTTTGAAAACTGTTGATTACAAACAGTTGCCAATTGTGGACATACAATGAATGTCATAAAAAGTAGTTTTATTAATTAGTAAGTTAATAGTCTTGTGATTCGTTTGCATCCAGATTTGTGCAAGATGGGTGAAAAAAACAGAGAGAAGTTCATGCCAAAAGTGTGATTTTGCCAAAAACGCAAATGATCTCAAACTCTAAGTGGAGGTAAATGGCCCAAATGACAGTATTGTTCTTTTTAAGGAACCATTGGAAAACAAATTTTTCCTCTGTGACTTAAAGGGCATGAGTTTTGGGGCAAAAAACAAAGTACCCTTTTCAGGAAAAAAGGGCCCATCTCACTTGTCTTAGTGGGAGGGAGTACAATCAGTCCACCAAGTTTTATGTCTGTATGACTACCAATTTGGTCTGCATGAGAAAAAGAAGAAGGAAAATTTAACAATAGAGTTGGTGCACACTTGGCACTTGAACCCCTAATAAGAACTGTATACTTGCAGGAGCTCTTATGGGTCGATGGCCCCAAGCGACGCTTATGATGCTTACAGCAAGCTACAGACAAACAAAGCATATCCTTCAAAGAAAATCTTCCACTCAGAGTATGTGTATTTGATAGAGATGAGCTCATTGCACCCCTAGTGACCATTTGATGTTGGTGTTTGCAGTGGTTTGTAACCGTCATTGTCAGAATGGAGGCAAGTGTGTATCACCTGATGAATGTGAGTGTCAGCCAGGCTGGACAGGACCATCATGTGAGACTGGTGAGTGTGTAATTGAGAGCTGTTGGGTGTGTTTGTCCTCTGTGCTGGCTGACACCCTGAAAGAGGAGGTCAGTATTTCAACCAGAAAAATGCCCAATCTGTACCTGCCTCGCTACAACACCTCCTCCCCAAACAACTACTCTACTGCCCCCAAACAACTACTCTACTGCCCCCCAAACAACTACTCTACCGTTCCTCAAACAACGACTCTACTGCCCCCCAAACAACTATATTGGCCCCCAAACAACTACTCTGCTGCCTCTGAAAAAACTATTCTACTGTCCCTGAAACAACTACTCTACTGCCCCCCCAAACAACTACTCTACTGCCTCTCAAACAACTACAGTACTGCCCCGCAAACAACTACTCTACCATCCCTCAAACAATGACTCTACCATCCCTCAAACAACTACTCTATTGCCCCTCAAACAACTACTCCACTGCCCCTGAAACGACTACTCTACTGCCCCTCAAATGACTACTCTACTGCCCCTCAAACGACTACTCTACTGCCCCTCAAATGACTACTCTACTGCCCCTCAAATGACTACTCTACTGCCCCTCAAAGAACTACTTTACTGCCCCTTAAGCAACTACTCTGCTTTCCCTGAAACGACTTCTCTACTTCCCCTACTGCCCCTCAAACGACTACTCTACTGCCCTCAAACGACTACTCTACTGCTCCTCAAACGACTACTCTACTGCCCCTCAAACGACTACTCTACTGCCCTCAATTGACTACTCTACTGCCCCCCCAATCAACTACTCTACTGCCCCTCAAACGACTACTCTACTGCCCTCAAACGACTACTCTACTGCCCCCAAACGACTACTCTACTGTCCCACAAACGACTACTCTACCGTCCCTCAATGGACTACTCTACTGCCCCCAAACGACGACTATACTGTCCCACAAACGACTACTCTAATGCCCTCAAATGACTACTCTACCGTCCTTCAAACGACTACTCAACTGCCCCCCAAAGAACTCTTCTACGGTCCCCCAAACAACTACTCTACAGCCCCTCAAACAACTACTCTACTGCCCCCCCAAACGACTACTCTACCGTCCCCCAAACGATTACTCTACCGTCCCTCAATGGACTACTCTACTGCCCACCAAACAACTACTCTACTGCCCCAACAGCTTTATTGTCCCTGAAACATATACTTTACTTCTACTCAACCAAACCAAGTATTCTATTGCCTGCCCATAAAGCCTAAAGCAGTATATGAATAATTTATCATAACACACTTAAAGCCTTAAGATAAATCATTAACATAAAGCATTTGCCCTGAAAATTCACAATAATCTCCAGTTATAACAAAATCATGTTGCAGTTTGTTGCGTCTCATTCGTAGCTCATCTACATTCTCTTCACACTGTACATATGTGCATAACTTTGCAGCGCTGTGTGATCCTGTGTGTCTGAACGGAGGTGTGTGTATCCGGCCGAACTCCTGCTCCTGCCAGCACGGATTCTATGGGGCGCGATGTCAGAATGGTAACACACACAAACAAACACACCACTAACCTCTCTCTCTGTCCACTCTCCTACATTCCGCTCAGATATTGTTAACTAATATTGTCAACCAGAATATTTTGCCCCGTAACTCTGATATCAGATGAACTAGGACTGTGTGAAATGTTGGGGCTCTATGGCTGCGTTCACACAGCAGGTAAAAGTGGCCCAAATCTGATTTTCTCACCAAATCAGATTTTTTTTGTTTGGCTGTTCACATTATCTTTTAAATGTATCTCTATATGCAAAGCTAGTCTGAACAGATCAGCTCCTAAACTGACCCGCATGCGCAAAAGAACAGAGCTTCACGCGGCTCATCAAAACAATCACGACCACCAACGAACGCCAGTCGCTCCCGGAGGATCAGCTTCATCTTCACCAGCATCACAGGAGCCATCATGAAGCTTCACTGACTGACAGCTGGGCTCATCACCCAGAACGTGTTGGAGCCGTAAAAAGGGCGCGGTCACTTCTTTGGGTCGCGTCCTCGGATTCTTTAAACTGCTTTCAGACTTTTAACTGTTCTTTGACGCTGCAGCCTCGTTCTCCTGCGGCCGCGTTCGGACATTTCTTTAGAAATCTCTTCAAACACGGAGCGGTTGCGATAAATTCCTCCTAATTTTTTGTGCAGAAACATCAGCCCAGATGTTTGAGTCTTAGCAGCACGAAATTATGACGAATGTTGAGTTGGATTGATGTAAAAATTGCATAAATTCCAATCTGGCCGTTCAGACTGAGCCGCGTTGCTGCATATCGGATACGGATCGGATTTCAGTACCACATATGAAAGCGTCTCAAATCAGAATTGAAAATGTCAGATTCAGTGTGTTTTTCTGTTCACACTGACACACAGACACACATCTGTGTCACTTATGGAGAAAAAGATCAGATTAGGGAGAGGGGCTGAGTATGAGATACATATATCAGGAAAACACTAATTTGGTGTCTTTCCTCCAGTTTAGTGGGACCAGGAGTTCAGGGGAAACCGTATAAGGATCTCAGACTGTTTTAACGACTTTGTCGAGGAACGTTTTTCTCTTCCAGAGTCAGGAGAGTCATTTTAGCCATCTTTCACCTCCAGTTTCGTGTGGAGCAGCGAAGCCAGAAATTCGGTCTCAAATATGGCGGCCACAACAGAAAAATCACGTGACTGAAACCCGAGGATATTAGTTAGCTGTTAGCTAGCTAGCGTTATTGTAGTGTTATCAGTGACTGAAGAGCACGATGGAAGGAAAATCGTGAAAAGCAGAAAATGAAAAATCAACATAAAACACATAAAATCTCTCTCTCTCTCTCCCTCTATCTCTCTCTCTCTCTCTCTCTCTCCCTCTCCCTCTTTCTCTCTCTTTCTCTCTCTCTCTCTCTCTCTCTCTCTCTCTCTCTCTAGCTGTCTGCAGTCCGCCCTGTAAGAACGGTGGTGTGTGTGTGCGTAACGGTGTGTGTTCGTGTCCAGCAGGTTACTCCGGCACACACTGCGAGAAGAGTGAGTAACTCCCTTGATAAAGAATCTTTCTGTTATGAGTTATAAGTTATACTTATAATACATCTATATGTGTTATTTTGAAGAGAGTATATACAGCATTTATATGCTCTATAAATTCATTTTGAGATCTTCCCTTGACTGTGATTGGTCCTCGTAGTTTCTTCTGAGACCTCCCCCTGACTATGATTGGTCCTAACCACTTACCTATTATTCTGAGACCTCCCCCTGACTGCGATTAGTACAGTAATTTGATATGTGAACAAACTTGCACAATAAAATAATCAGGCGCTGTTCTGAGCGACGCTGACGGCCTCTCCTCCTGCAGGTGTGTGTGAGCCGATGTGTATGAACGGCGGCAGGTGTGTGGGCCCAGGTGTGTGTGACTGTGTGTCGGGTTGGAGAGGGAGGCGGTGTGACAAACGTGAGTATAAATCTCGCAAAAAATGTCAATCTTTAATGATTTCAGAAGGTCAAGTGACATTTGGGGGGGGAATGTAGCCAATCAGAACAAAGCTTATTTACATATTCAGTCTTTAATGCCCAGTAACGAAAAAAGGCTCATTAATTCTTAGAGACACAGGCAGTTTAAAGTGATAAAGTGGGACATAGACTGTATCGAATCGATAACATAGGAAACAAATTGCGTCCAACTGGGTGATTTAGGAGAAAGACTGCGTCTGATTGGATGATTTAAGAAATAGACTTTATGTGATTGAATCATTTAGGAGATTTACTGTATCAGAACTTTTCTCATGTTTGTAATTGTATTTTTTTATTTAAACCATAGTATTTTATCTCTCCAGTGTTTTTCATATCTTCTTGTGTAAAACACTTTGAGATTTTGTAACTAAAATGCCACATAAATAAAGATTTAATACTGTTATTATTATTATTATTATTATATTATTATTATTGTTGTTATTATAATAACAGTCACCACTGAACTTAATAAAAAACTGCCACTGCAAGTAAGATTCATGGAATCAGGGGCATGATGTGTGTGTGTGTGTGTGTGTGTGTGTGTGTGTGTGTGTGTGTGTGTTGTATTCCAGCAACGTGCCTTCAGAAGTGCCTGAACGGAGGAGAGTGTGTGGGACCGAACACCTGCCACTGTGGTCCAGGGTGGCAAGGAACACTGTGCCAAACACGTTAGTACCAAACACAAACTCACCACAGAAGCATGAATAAACATGAGATATGAGATCATCCACTTTCATAAGGAAGGAGAAAGTTAGAGAAAGAATGGGTGAAAAAACTGGAGTTCAAAAACTGATTAAAAGCTACAGAGAAAGTGGGACTCAACAACCACCTGGAAGAGCTGGTAGACACCAAAACTGGACATTGAAACACCAGTGACTCTGACTTTGACCTGATCACCACTGACACGGACTTTAACATGAACACTAATGACTTGGACTTTGACTTGAACATCAGTGACTCGGATTTTAACTTGAACACTAATGACTTGGACTTTGACTTGAACAGCAGTGACTCGGATTTTAACTTGAACACTAATGACTTGGACTTTGACTTGAACAGCAGTGACTCGGATTTTAACATGAACACTAATGACTTGGACTTTGACTTGAACAGCAGTGACTCGGATTTTAACTTGAACACTAATGACTTGGACTTTGACTTGAACATCAGTGACTCGGATTTTAACATGAACACTAATGACTTGGACTTTGACTTGAACATCAGTGACTCGGATTTTAACTTGAACACTAATGACTTGGACTTTGACTTGAACATCAGTGACTCGGATTTTAACTTGAACACTAATGACTTGGACTTTGACTTGAACATCAGTGACTCGGATTTTAACTAGAACACTAATGACTTGGACTTTGACTTGAACAGCAGTGACTCGGATTTTAACTTGAACACTAATGACTTGGACTTTGACTTGAACAGCAGTGACTCGGATTTTAACATGAACACTAATGACTTGGACTTTGACTTGAACATCAGTGACTCGGATTTTAACTTGAACACTAATGACTTGGACTTTGACTTGAACATCAGTGACTCGGATTTTAACTGAACACTAATGACTTGGACTTTGACTTGAACATCAGTGACTCGGATTTTAACATGAACACTAATGACTTGGATTTTGACTTGAACATCAGTGACTCGGATTTTAACTTGAACACTAATGACTTGGATTTTGACTTGAACATCAGTGACTCGGATTTTAACTTGAACACTAATGACTTGGACTTTGACTTGAACATCAGTGACTCGGATTTTAACTTGAACACTAATGACTTGGACTTTGACTTGAACATCAGTGACTCGGATTTTAACTTGAACACTAATGACTTGGACTTTGATTTGAACATCAGTGACTCGGATTTTAACTTGAACACTAATGACTTGGACTTTGACTTGAACAGCAGTGACTCGGATTTTAACTTGAACACTAATGACTTGGACTTTGACTTGAACATCAGTGACTCGGATTTTAACTTGAACACTAATGACTTGGACTTTGATTTGAACATCAGTGACTCGGATTTTAACTTGAACACTAATGACTTGGACTTTGACTTGAACATCAGTGACTCGGATTTTAACTAGAACACTAATGACTTGGACTTTGACTTGAACATCAGTGACTCGGATTTTAACTTGAACACTAATGACTTGGACTTTGACTTGAACAGCAGTGACTCGGATTTTAACATGAACACTAATGACTTGGACTTTGACTTGAACATCAGTGACTCGGATTTTAACTTGAACACTAATGACTTGGACTTTGACTTGAACATCAGTGACTCGGATTTTAACTTGAACACTAATGACTAGGACTTTGACTTGAACATCAGTGACTCGGATTTTAACATGAACACTAATGACTTGGACTTTGACTTGAACATCAGTGACTCGGATTTTAACTTGAACACTAATGACTTGGATTTTGACTCGAACATCAGTGACTCGGATTTTAACTTGAACACTAATGACTTGGACTTTGACTCGAACAGCAGTGACTCGGATTTTAACATGAACACTAATGACTTGGACTTTGACTCGAACATCAGTGACTCGGATTTTAACTTGAACACTAATGACTTGGACTTTGACTCGAACATCAGTGACTCGGATTTTAACTTAAACACTAATGACTTGGACTTTGATTTGAACAGCAGTGACTCAGACTTTGACTCGAACACCAATGACTTGACTTTAACTTGAGCATCAATGACTTTACTTTGACTAGAACACCAATGACTTGACTCTAACTTGGAACACAAATGACTTGGACTTTGACTTAAACATCGATGACTCAGATTTTCACTTTAACACTAATGACTTGGACTTTGACTTGAACATCAGTGACTCGGACTTTGACTTGAACACCAGTGACTCAGAATTTATCTTGAACACCCAGTGGTTCAGACTTTAATTTGAACACCAGTGACTTTGACTTGAACACCGATGACTCAGACTTTGACTCCAACTAACTCTGACTTTATCTTGAACACCAATGAATTCACTTTAGCTTGAGCACCAATGACTCAGACTTTAACTTGAACACCAATGACTCTGACTTTAACTTGAACACCAATGACTTGATCTTAACTTAAACACCAATGACTCTGACTTTGACTTGAACACCAAAGACTCTGACTTTAACTTGAACACCAATGACTCTGACTTTGACTTGAACACCAAAGACTCTGACTTTAACTTGAACACCAGTGACTCAGACTTTGACTTGAACACCAGTGACTCTGACTTTAACTTGAACACCAGTGACTCAGACTTTGACTTGAACACCAGTGACTCAGACTTTAACTTGAACACCAGTGACTCAGACTTTGACTTGAACACCAGTGACTCAGACTTTAACTTGAACACCAATGACTCAGACTTTAACTTGAACACCAGTGACTCAGACTTTGACTTGAACACCAGTGACTCAGACTTTAACTTGAACACCAGTGACTCAGACTTTGACTTGAACACCAATGACTCAGACTTTGACTTGAACACCAGTGACTCAGACTTTGACTTGAACACCAATGACTCAGACTTTGACTTGAACACCAGTGACTCAGACTTTAACTTGAACACCAGTGACTCAGACTTTGACTTGAACACCAGTGACTCAGACTTTAACTTGAACACCAGTGACTCAGACTTTGACTTGAACACCAATGACTCAGACTTTAACTTGAACACCAATGACTCTGACTTTGACTTGAACACCAAAGACTCTGACTTTAACTTGAACACCAGTGACTCAGACTTTGACTTGAACACCAGTGACTCAGACTTTGGCTTGAACACCAGTGACTCAGACTTTGACTTGAACACCAGTGACTCAGACTTTGGCTTGAACACCAGTGACTTGGCCTTACAGTAAATATTTACCAAGCGATGTTTACCATGATTTCCTTCTAAATGATGTACTGGGTTTTCACTTCTATTTTCCAGTTGGAACCGATTTGTATGGATGTTTCACAGAGACTCTCTGTAAAGTGACCTGATTTTTGGTTGAGAGACGTAATTAGTAATTTGTACTGGATTACCATTTTCAGTAACACTGCTTGTTTTCTGCCTTAGCCACAAAGCTCTAAAAGAGCTAAAGTGCTAAAACCTCAGACACAAACATGTCTTGGCTGACTGGCTACATCTGGGAAAGCTCTGTCTCAAAAACAATTTCTGCTCTTTTGAAATGGCGACGGATGAAAAGGCCATCGGATCTTTCTCAGAGTGTCTGTCTGTGTGTCCTGCTATTGTTGGCCATGGTCTGTTTACAGCTTGTGTTGGGTTTTAATTAAGAGTCTCTAACAGCCCTGTGTGCTGTTCTGCATGCCAAGACACAAACCCCACGGGAACGTCCAGCTAACAGAGCTAAAATGCATGTTAGCAGTGGATGCTGTTTTCCTCAGACACAAAGTGTGAACGCCTTTCTCCTCCATTAACGATCCGCAATAAATATGACAAATAACCTGCGTTTATTTATTCATTCACTCCTCTCTCTTCCTCCCTTTCATCCCTCCTGTTTATGGGAGTCTATTAAGGTCCTAATGGGCTTGAGTGAATCTCTCAATTTCAAAATCTTTATTTCCAAACCAACATAAACAAACACACAAGGACGTTTGGAGGCTAATTTAAACTTGTGTGCTTCCACTAACTGGCCACTTTATTAGAAACACCTACCTTGTGCTTCCACTAACTGGCCACTTTATTAGAAACACCCACCTTGTGCTTCCACTAACTGGCCACTTTATTAGAAACACCTACCTTGTGCTTCCACTAACTGGCCACTTTATTAGAAACACCTACCTTGTGCTTCCACTAACTGGCCACTTTATTAGAAACACCTACCTTGTGCTTCCACTAACTGGCCACTTTATTAGAAACACCCACCTTGTGCTTCTACTAACTGGCCACTTTATTAGAAACACCTACCTTGTACTTCCACTAACTGGCCACTTTATTAGAAACACCTACCTCGTGTTTCCACTAACTGGCCACTTTATTCGAAACACCAACCTTGTGTTTCCACTAACTGGCCACTTTATTAGAAACACCCACCTTGTGCTTCCACTAACTGGCCACTTTATTAGAAACACCCACCTTGTGCTTCCACTAACTGGCCACTTTATTAGAAACACCCTACCTTGTGTTTCCACTAACTGGCCGCTTTATTAGAAACACCCACCTTGTGCTTCCACTAACTGGCCACTTTATTAGAAACACCCACCTTGTGCTTCCACTAACTGGCCACTTTATTAGAAACACCTCCCTTGTGCTTCCACTAAACTGTCCACTTTATTAGAAACACCAACCTTACACCTTCTCTATGTAGGTGTTCAGCTACTGACTGTAGTCCATCTATAAAGTTCATCAGCTCACAGTTTCTGACCACAGGGCTGCTGTTGTCCAGCTATTATGTGGGTAGTGGTCCATTCTCAGCACAGCAGTGACACTGACATGGTGTGTGGTGCTGGTACGAGTGGATCACTGCTAGTTTGAGAGTGAAACATCCGCCCAAATATGTTCAGAACAAGAGCTCCATGATCAGAAAGAGGCATTTCTGATAAATTGTCCAGGTTGTTTTTTTAGGGCGTATCACTGAAATATCCTGATTTTAAATATCAATCTTTATGCCTGATCTCTGCGGTGATGTGTAGTAAAGTGTTATGATTGTGATTTTTCTTATTATGGGATGTTTTGCAGCGATCTGTGAGCAGAAGTGTGTGTTTGGGAGTCGGTGCATCAGGCCCAACGTGTGTGCCTGCAGGACGGGATACACGGGCTTACTGTGTGATAGGAAGGTAACTACAGCCTTTATACACACACACACACACACACACACACACACACACACACACACACACTGCATCATCCCCAGTTTTCAGGAATGTTTAACATGTACCTGTTAAAAATATTTTAACACTTTAAATCCTAATAATAGATCTTTATTACTCATTTTTTTAATGTATTGTAGCATTTCTGCTATTAAAGAAGGCTCAGCTGATGCCCAAGTCATAGTGCTTTTAAGGGCTGTAGTCGGCCACAGCCACGCCATACACAAAGACAGTTTTGTCAAAAAATTTGCTGTGAGCCTTGTTACGTCTTAATTCCTCTGCTGTCAGGAACAGTACCTCCTAATCCAGGGCTCTTTTACTGCCCTGTGGCTCCACAGCTGAATCAGATTAGTAGGTAAAAATAAAATAATCCTCCTTTACAGTAAAATAAAGCTCTGCTGATCATTCAACACAGTTTAACAATAAATGGTCTTAAACTCTGGAGTTAATGTAGAACTGCTGATTCACCCTTTAACCCTGAAGATCAGCGCAGACTGCTGGTCACCATAGCAACACAGACAACAGTCTCGCCTAGCTAGTAGTTAACGAAACAACAAAGAGAGAGATTTAAGACGAACATCAGTAATTTAGAGATGAATGGACTTATTTGTGTTTATAATCACTCCAGCTGGTTTCCTGATACGTTTAATCTGCAACGAGAAACTGAAAAACACTAAAACATCGCAAGGCTGAAGTCGCTTCTCATTCACCAGCTTCTTGTTCTAATTTCCCCGTTCCACCTTAAATGGTGCAGCAGTTACATTCTGGCACCTCAGTCACCATTTAAGATGGAAAGGGAGAATTAGAACAAGAAGCTGGTGAATGAGAAGCGACTTCAGCCTCGTAAAAAGTCGAACATTGAGAGACATTTTACAAGAAACTGTTCTACTTTTGAAAAGTTTCCTGCTGGAGATGCGAGAAAAGCAGCTGTAGCTGAGCTAAAGCTTAAAGCAGAGCAAAGTAAGTCTGTGTTTTCATTTCTATTATATTTTTATCCTATATTAGTTCATCAGACTGAGACACATTTACAGCCAAGACGGTGAAATGGACATAAAATGTTGTGGCTCCTGAGGTGGATTGATTTTTGTTAAAAGGACAAAATGGCTGTTCTTAACATTTGGGTTGAAACCCCTGTCCTAATCTAACAGAACACAGCCAGTGAGCTAGCTCCACCTTCACAATAAGAGTCTTTATAGAAGAGCCCAGCAAATAAATGTTGAAGAACTAATAAAATTAACTCTAAAACTCTAAAAACTCTAAAATTAACAAGCAGAACATTTTGAACATGCTACAGTATATTTAATCTTTATTACCATATTTTAAGATTAAAGTCTAAGGACCAAAGGGTTAAAAAAAAAATGTAAAACTGTATATAAACAAAATTTGAGCCAATGCAAAAGTTTACACACTCTGGTTCAGGTTGTTGATTTTCTAAGTGTAAATAAAATTAATAAAGTTAACACATCCTCTACACTCTTAAAAAAGATGGTTCTTCAAGGGTTCTTTAGTATAGAAAATGGTTCTATATAGAGCCATAAGCACTCAAAGAACCCTTTCAATGATTAAAGGGTTCTTTGCATGGTGAAACGGTTCTTCAGATTGATGGAGAATGTGCTGTAGGTGGTTCTATATAGAACTTTTCTATATAGCACCAAAAATCATTCTTCTATTGTTACAATGTCAAGCTTGTGTCAATACAACAACCATTTTTGGTGCTACATAGAACCCTTTTCAAAAAGGCTCTATATAGAACCATCTACAGTCATATTTACAGGTTCTACCTGTAGAGAATTTGGGGTGTCAAATTATGTACATCAAATTACTGTCTCCTCCTTTCTCCCAGCTTCCTATTCGTCAAGGCTGATGGAGGGGGCGGAGCCTGTAGTGAAGACACTGGCCACAGCTTGTTGCTTAGCGACCGGACTTAGATTGCGCATCTCACCTGTAAATACCTGCAGATGTAAATTTATGCGTAAGGGTATATGGTTTTATACTTTTTTAACGTGTTTTTTAAAGTTTACGTTTAAACAGCAAGACTAAGCAGAACATATATGTTTTCTAATTCTGTATAAAAGCAGCCAGACATCTGTCTCGATAGGAGAAAACACAGTAACACTCCAAACGTTTCAATATTTATGCATAAGTGAGCGTTTAACATGAAATCGGAGTGATTCAGAGTGGTTTGGTGTGAAGTGGTTCAGATGTCTTTACAGTGGTGGTGATAGGAACCAGGGGTCGCCATGACTACAACACAAATATAGACATTTTATTTATTATCCAGAACCACCAGTGAACCTACACGAGTCTTCTGAGTCTATATGGAATGTTGATGATGGAAAATAGTGGAAAATCTGAAATAATCAGTTTTCTTTGGGAACTATTTTGCCTCACAGCACCCTGCATGTATCCCTCCACCATGAATGGAGTTTAAGTTCTCCGAACTATCATAAAACAGTGTCTCAGTCATCAGGCAGTGAATTCCTAACCTTTTCATGTAGGAACTTCCTGTGAGGGAGCTTTTAGAGGTGGACGTCTGGTTCCTATCACCACCACTGTGAACAGTTCTGACTCGGTAAGTTTCTCTAGAATGGAGTGTTCTAGAGAAACTTACAGAGTCAGAATTGTTCAGAGTGGTGGTGATAGGAACCAGACGTCCACCTCTAAAAGCTTCCTCACACCAAACCACTCTGAGCGACTCTGTTTACATTGTAACCATGTAATTATGGTGAAATTCCTCTTTAAACCGTGAGATGCATATGACCCCGTGAGACTGTCCACCGTCTGCTTCTAAAAACACTGTAATACGTCACCTATGCATTTCTGTGTTTCTTCTGAAACCATAAAAAGAAAAACTCAAATGTTCGCTCGGCATCTGGCGTCCTGGCGCGTCCTGGCGCGGCCGGCTGGGTGGGTTTATCACCGGTCAGACGGTAAATATGAAGAGACGACTAAAGAGACGTATCTGCGCCTCCACAAACAAACAGGCGGTGTATTTAACGGGGGGGGAGATAAGGGGGCTTTATGAGCCGGACACTGGCTGTTATTTGCCTGCTCCCCTCAAGCGTGAGGAATGTTGGGGCTGTTTCTATAGGATTGCCTGAGGCAAACAAAACATAAACAAACTCTACTGGACTGTCAGCTTATCAGGACACCAATTTAAATGCTTAAATTATTTTTTCTGTTATGTTGTCTTGTATTGTTTTGTATTGTATGTGTGTGCATATTTAAATATATATAATGTTTTTTGCACCAATATCCTGTAATAAAATACAGTTGATGACCACTGAAATAAAGGCAGTTGGCTTAAAGGCACATTTTTAACACTAAAAATTGACAGTGTTGTTTAATTTTTGTCTTTTTATCCATTTGTTTTCTACAATGCAAAACTACAGTACCCAGCATGCACTATTATCATACACCTAGATCAAAATATCAAAAATGATGATATGAAATCATAAATGTTATTATAACTTAATAATATAACTACAATAATACAAAGAATATGCTATTTTTATAAAAAAAACTTAACA